>NW_016107926.1:427222-465569 GCF_001604975.1 Cebus imitator | reverse complement strand
CTCCTTGAAGAGGTCCTTTACGTTCCTTGTTAGTTGTATTCCTAGGTATTTTATTCTCTTTGTGGCAATTGTGAATGGAAGTTTGTTCTTGATTTGGCTCTCTTTAAGTCTGTTATTGGTATATAGGAATGCATGTGATTTTTGCACATTGATTTTGTATCCTGAGTTCCTTGGCTTTTGTTTTTCATGGCCTTGACACTGTTGGAGAGTATTAGCCAATTATTTTGTAAATTATCTGTCAGTTTTGTCTGTTTCATGCTGTCTCATGATGAGATTAAAGCTCAGTATTTTTGTGGAGGCAAGAATTCCCTAGAAATGATTAATGCTCTTCTCAGTGCTTTATATCAGGAAGGACACAATGTCCATGAGTCTTAATACTCGTGATGTTAATGTCATGACATGGCTAAGGTCTTTTTTTTTTTTTTTTGATCTTCCATTGTAAAGTTACTATTTTTCCTCTTATAATACATAAATATCTGTAATAAAATACTTTCAGACTGTGCAAACATTCCGTGGGATATTCTTCAACCCACTAATTTACCACTCATTGATGATTTTTGCCTGTGACAATTAGTACTTTGCTGTCTGCCTAATTCTACTACAAGGAAGAACTATCCCTTCTCCCACATTTATTCATTTATTCAATGATTTTTTTATTGTTTAGACCCATAGTTATTTTATTGTATGGTTTAAAATTCATTATTCTCATCATTTATTTTGTCCTGAGAGTAAATTGCTAATATAAATCTTGGAAACTGAAATAATTCAAGTTACTCTGAATTATGTATTCAACTGAAATACCTTTTGGGTGCTGAGAGCAGTTTGAAAACAGTTTTGGAAAAGAAATAACAAGTGCAGAATTTAGGAGGATTTTAGATCTGTTACAGTAAAAACATTATTCTGTTCTAATCAGCAAGATTATCAGACAGTTTTAAAGTGGTGACTCAGGATTACATATTGAGAACTTCAGAAAGAGGTTCAGATGTCTGGTAAGAAAGACACATTAAAACTACAATGCTTTGGAGAGGATATCTGTATTCAAAAGGGAGTTGGTTTAAAATGTTTTGACAGAAATAAAATACGACTAGGATGTTTTATTTCATTTTTATTTACTTCAAAATATTTTTTTTTCTTGTGACAATATAAATCTTCAGTATTTTTTTTAAATGCATGGTATAGGATAATTGTTAAGAGAATGGGATCAGGCCAGATAGCCAGAGTTGGAATCCAGACTCCGCTCATAAATCATCTAAGTTTTTGTAACTTGCTTAACCCTTCTAAACTCTAGCTTCTATAACAGTAAAGGAAGACAAATGGGACCTCTCACACGGCTAATACCAGGATTGGAGGAAATAAAAGAGTGACATTGTTGGTTAAGTGCCTGAAATATGGTAAAAGCTTTTGAGATGATAGATATGATTGTTTTAATAACATAGAAAGACAAAGTCAATTAAAAATATTAGGAGCATGTGGAAGTCATTTTGCTTTGCATCAAATTCAATTTGAATTATCTTAAAATAATACTTTGATCTATTTTTCCCAATGAATCATTACTGTCATCTTAGAGGAATATCTGAGATTGAGGTCCCTGATCACTGGGAATATGTTTTTGCTCCATTCTTTTTATTGTCTCCATCTATTAGCACTTTTTCTTTCTTTTTTTCTGAAGTTTTTTATGTTATTAGTTGCCTCTTCCATGTGAGCTCAAATTGTTGATACTTCATTAATTATTTATATAACTATGGCTAGTTAACAATTAAACTGTACATTGACATTTTATTTCTAATATCAATAACTAGTTTTTATTTCTAAAATTTAATTGAGTTATATTACTAGATCTGCCTGCATTTTTCTTCCTCTTTAAACATAATAGCCTACCTTATTTTGAAGTTCCTTTCAGATTGTCTTCTAATGTCTAGCTTTTAAGCTTCAAGTTACCCATTTGTTTTCATCCTTCAATCTCTGTGATAGTTTCTTTGTCATTATTTTTAAGTCTTTGAGTCTGAGAGCAGCCTCAGAAAGGATTGCTTCCATGGAATCCCTGTGGGTTCTGGAATGTGGGCTGAACTCTAGAATACAGTTGAGCATTCAGTGTTACTAGAGCCCTATGGGTCTGTATGAGTGTTTCTACTGCTTCTAAGCTGGTGTCCCCTCACTGCTTCAGTAGTGTGAATTGAGTGTGTGAATTTAGACCCTACAGTAGGTAGCTAGCAGGAGGTCCCAATTTTTCAAAGATAATGATTTTCACCTTGTGTCATAAAGGTTGGCAAACATTTCTGCTTCTCCAGTGGTGGATGGGGGACTTTTTTTGCTATTGTTTTGGCCTCATTTTTGTCTTTTGTCTTCATGTAGATAGTTAACCTCTAGGTCCCCTTAGTACATCTAACTTAACATCCGGATTTTGCTCTCTCTATTGAAGTTTTGTCAAAAAAATTAAGTACCGATTGTTAATTTCCTCTTCATTACTAACGCAGAGATATTTGGTTTTTTGGTATCAAACTCAGTCATGTATTTACAACTTAAAAAATATATTTTATACACAACATTTCTGTGTTTAAAATGTGGGTAGGTTAATTTCCATTAGCTCAGTTCACCATATTGACTGGATCTCTAGAAACAGTTTTTAAAATTGCTTATAATAAGGCTAAATTTATTTAAGAGTTTCAGAATTAAACTTGAAGTAATTTAAGCACTCAGCATGTTAAGTGTTCAAGAAGACCCTGAACTTAGAAAAATGAAGCTGATATCAATTGGAGAGCTTTTTGAAAAAGGATGCCCTTTCTCCTTGGGAGTTTGCAGAATCTCATCCTTTTGGTAATCACCAATTTCAGGTGATAATACATTTCCTATAAATATTAGAGTGGTCTTTTCTTTTTTTTCCCTCTATCTCTTTATATATATAGAGAGAGATACAAACACACACACACATATATACAGATACACATATATGTATAATATAGGAATTCCCCAATTTACAGTGATTATAATTCTCTTGTCTTTTTGTGAATTAATTACCTAATTATTTTGATAATGCATTTATTTATGTTCTACCTTGTTTAATAGTTTTTAAGTAGTAGCCTTCCTCTCCCAGCAAGCCATTATCCATTAAACACATAAATACATGAATAAACAAACTAAATGATGAAATAATTAGCTAAGTAGTTAACTTTTGATCTCCCTCTGCAGTGAATCATAAGCTTTTAACACAGACTCACTTCCTGAACAGTTGCAATGTTATTACTTTATGCAGTATTAAAAGGCTTTTATGTAAATTTATTGATACCTACAGCACCATTTATTTACCTAAAATGTAGGGAAATTTCACGGGACTGAAAAGCCTTGATAAAATCAGATTCCAATCACATATACTTAAAGTGCTTAAAATGATGCTTTCTTAGATGCCATTCACCTTGCATTGTCAAAGTGTTCACTCAACCACTTCACTCCATTCTCCATTTAGTAGATTTACAGATCAAAATTCTTTCTTCTGCATAATATTATATAATTTTCAATTATCAATGAAAATACATAAATTTTTGACAGCCACAGATCTAAGGAAACAATATAGAGGGAAAAATAATTTTTTGTGCATACTTCATATTCCTTTATTTCCTATTGTGTCCCAAAACAGTAAGCTCAGAGATGAAACAATTTTATAAATCATATTGTCTTGAGAAACTATGCGCCTCAAGCCTTTTTTGACTCACATAGTTCCACACTGTTTTGAGAAATGCCTTTCAGCCACCAAAAGTTCAACCAACTTATTTTGGATCTGTGAGTCCTATAGGTTTATCATAATCTCTGAAACTCTGAAAAATGACAACAATATGTATATTATTTAGCCCAGCATTGTTTTAGGTCCAGAGATTATTCGATTATTGTATATTGCTGTATATTACTTTAATTTTAGTGCAGTATACAATTTTATTTTATTTTTTGCTAAAATTAGCCTAGAAAACTGTCCCTGCCAATCTTTCTTTTATTTCTGCCGTAGTGCAGATAGTGGTTTGATGGATTTTTAAGCAAATGTTCCTTATTGTGTTGTAAGGAAACATTTTTAAAGACAAAACACTTCACAATGTGAAAAGACTAAGCAGTATCCTTTTTAGTTACAAAATTCTATGATACTCTGACCAGAGGCATTATAGCACAGATTTTTGTAAACAAAATATAGTATGCTCTTCCATTCCACATTATTAAAATATAAATTCCATTCCATTTTCTAAAAGACAGTAAATATAATGCTGTAGGAAATTATAATGTAAACTAATTATAATACGGACAGATAGTAATGAAATTACATTTTATTATTCTATATATCATGCAGGAATATATTGGTCAGCTCATGTAGGTAATGAGTAATTGTTTCCTTTGTGTAGTGCCTATTGTTATATGGTAGAGACCTGAGAGCAGGAATTGTGTGTTATTTAAAGCTGTAATCACATAGTCTAGCTTAGTGCCTGCTAGAATTTCTATAATAAAGGAAAAACTATTAGAATGTTGGTAAGATTATCACCTGATATGCTACTAACTTTTACTAATTAAACCATACATAGATTTTAGGAGAATTTGAGATTTCAAGCTTGAACATAATCTTTAGCCATGCTCTCCCATCAAGCCATTATCAATTAAAACATAAATTCATGAATAAACAAACTAAATGATAAATAATTAACTAGAAGATAACTTTTGATCTCTCTATTTAGTGTATCGTAAACTTTTAACACAGAGCCACTTCTTGAAGAGTTACAATGCTATCAGATTACCCAGATTAAGTATGACTTTGATAGCTAAAATATCTAAAGTTTAGTCCTATACCTATGAAATAATCAAAGGACCTGTAACTGTTAGACACGCTTCAAAGAATTACCTGTGACATGAGAGCAGAGCCAAGAGGCTACAGAGCATCAGTGAATTTCCAACCAAGAAGGTATGATATTTCACTGATGATATCAGACTTTTCCTCAAAATGATAGGTGTCTAGCAGTGTGTCTCAAAACTTGTTTTATTATTGTCCTGCTAAAAAGTAATTATACATTCTTTCTAATCACCTTTTCCTCATGAAATTAATATAATAGATATACTGTCTATATATATTCATTTACATTGTAAGAATCATTTTTTTTCCTCTTTAGAGCAATGCTATCTTACTTGAGGATGGATGGCATATGTCAGTATTCCAAAGTGTTAGCTTTTGGCAGTGTCAAAATATTTCAGGTAACCTGAGAATAAGGAAACCATCATATTTAATTTGAAACTTTTATGTAATGCAAAAGTTACAGAAGGTAATTGTACTCTAGCGGATAAGGTGAGGACTTCATGTGTTAGTAATACAGAAAGTAGTAAGAGCCACTCTGTAGTCACATAGGTGTTTGAATGCAAGGATGTGTGCCTATGGATGTATTTATGTGTGTAGAGCTTTAATGGTTTTTAGAGAAACTCTTTGGTGTGGTAGATAGGACTTTTCCTCAGGGTTTAGGGAAGAGTTTACTATGCTTGCATTAGGTAGAATTTGTGGTCACCTCCTCTTTGGAGAAAATTCATCATGACAATTGAAGAATGACAATCCTAGTTTTTAACTTGATCTTAATCAGAAATCCTAAGAAAAAGGAGCAAAACCAAGATGAACAACCTAATAAAGCTATCACACATTGGAGAGAGGTAGTACAGAAGAGTGAATTTTTTTTTATATACAGATGGAATAGCAGTCTTCAGAAAATGTGACCAGTATTAGCATCTTGAGTGACATGGCTTGTCAGTTTTCACATGTGTACTAGTACAAGGGAAAGATAATATTTTAATTAATATAGAATAATGATTCCATACTGATTATGAGGAAATCGATTTCTTCTTGTTTAAAAAGTAAGGTAAAAAAAATGAAACTCTTATAAGATCAGCTAAGGTTTCTCAGAATCTCTACATTTTGGCTAAGTGAAGAACAATTGTTGGTAAAAAATAAATATATATATAGCTACGTATTTCAATTCTTATTGTTTAAAAATTAGTTTAGAGTAAACAAGATTAAATAAGATAGCAAAATTATGTTCTAGACATGACAAAGAAAACACATGATCTGAGATGAACTTACTTTTCTTTAAACATTCTTACTAAAATTATTGTCAACATTTGAAAAAGGTCTATGGATTAAATGGTAATAATTTGTCAAAGGTAATTTTCTGATTTTCATGGTTTATTGTGTACACATAAAATAATCTTGTTTGTAGAATTTACACATTAACAGATTAGGTGATGGTAGGACATCAGGTTAGTAGATTACTCATAAGTGTCTCAAGAAGAAAAAAGATATTGGTATTAATTTTGCAACTTCTTTGTAGTTTGTAAAAGATAATTTTTGTTTCAAAATAAAACTTATCTTTTGAATTAAAAGGATATAATTCTTATTTTTGTGTTCTCACATAATTTAAATTAATAGCATTAAACTTTTTCTTGCAGTGATTCATTGAGAATTCAGGTCCAGTTCTGTTTATCATTAATTATATATGTAAGATAGACACAGCTCTTAAGCTTGCTGGACCTCACGTTTTCAGGGTCTTGATTAACATTAAGTCTGTTCTAAGGCTGTGACCATTTTATTCCCATTTCAAGTTCTTCCTAATACTAAATTCAGTATGAAATATTCATAAACCTGAAGAACACTTTGGAATCACCATAGTCACCCCTGTTGAGTTGAAATTTCTATCAATACAACTGAATTTTACTTTGTTTTTTATACTCATTTCCTCTCTTAGAGAACTGTCTAGAATTCCAGTACTTCTGCAATTGAGATAATATTACCTTTCCAATTTACTTCCTGAATATACTACAACCTCTAAACCCCATATTCCATCCAAAATAGATTTCTGCACTCAGATAATACTCTAATTAATGGATATTAAACTTCATTGTTAACCAGTTCTCCAAATCTTGTTAGATTGTACTGATGCCAATTGTCCACATGATAAAAACTTTCAGAGACACTAGCCTTGACTTATTTTAATGCTTGACTCATTATATTAATATATCTATTTTTCATATGCTATGCAATCTGGAATACCAACTATGTTGCCATAGTCTTCAGAGTCTGTAATTTTTTTCTGTTTTGAATTTCAGCAACTATAGCTGATAATGTGAAAGTCCTCTAGTGTGTATTTTAAACAAAGAGATAAATCTAGCTTAAACCAAGTCCTTATAGTTTTTTTTTTTTTTAGATTTCAGATTTTCTTTTTTGTTGTTCATGTTTTTATTATACCCTTACATGCCATACTATGAACATTTTTGACCTGCTTGGCTTTCTATATCTATTTTCTGGGCTCTATGGTTATTGAAGAGCAGAATTTTTCTCCAATAATGCTAAAATTTGTTCCATTAAGGGTATGCATTAAATCTCAAAGTTTGTAAGCATTTATTCCCTGCATCTTTTGATGAATTACTTCTTGAATGAAAGTAACTCCAGACAGTTTCATGAGTTCATGGGATATGATGCACTAATCAGTTTGGGCCCCATTTTATTAACATTTTTCAATTTCCTGGCACTGGACTAAAAACTGAACACTATGGATTTTCCTTATTTATTTTTAGATTTCAGGTTTTTCTTAGATTTCCACATGATAATAGGGTGAGACTTTTAACAGTATTCTACACAGTATTAGGCAAGTCCTTAAGGCAGAAACTAACATATTTAGAATCTAAACTTAACATTTGACCTAATAGACAACTACAGAACTCTCCATTCAAAAACAGTGGACTATACATTCTTCTCATCTGCACATGACACATACTCTAAAATTGACTACACAATTGGACATAAAACAATCCTCAGCAAATTCAAACTGAAAGAATGCCACCACACTCTTGGACCACAGCACAGTAAAAATAGAAATCAATACTGATAAAATTGCTCAAAACTACACAATTACATAGAAACTAAACAATCTGTTCCTAAATAACCTTTGAGTAAACAGTCAAATTAAGGCAGAAATCAAAAAATTGTTTGAAACTAATGAAAACAAAGATACAACATACCAGAATCTCTGGGACACAACTAAAGCCGTGTTATGAGGGTAATTTACAGCATTATGCCCATATTAAAAAGTCAGAAAGATCTCAAATTAACAACCTAACATTACAACTAGAGGAACAAGAAAAACATAGAAAATCAACCCTAAAGCTAGCAGAAGACAAGAAATAACCAAAATCATGGCTCAACTGAAGTAAATTGGCATGTGAAAAATCATACAGAAGATCAACAAATTCAGAAGTTGGTTCTTGGAAATAACAAATATAGATAGGTGGCTAGCTAGGCCAAAAGAAAAAAGAGAGAAGATCCAAATTAACACAATTAGAAATGACAAAAGGGACATTACCACTGACCCCACAGAAATTAAAAAAAAAAAAGAAAGGAAAACTACTATGAACATCACTATGCACAGAAGCTAGAAAATCTAAAAGAAATGAAAAAATTTCCAGAAAGATACAACCTCCCAAGACTGAACCAGGAAGAAACTGAATCCCTGAACAGACCCAATAATAAGTTTCAAAATGGAATCAGAAATAAAAAGCCTACCAACCAGAAAAAGTACAGGACCCATTGGATTCATAGCCAAATTCTACCAGATGTACAAAGAAAGAGCTGGTACCATTCCTACTGAAACTATTTCAGATATTGATTACTACTGTGACAAGTCAGTAGATGAAGAGTATGTAGAGATGAAGTGAGTACCTACATTCTCAGAGCTCACAATCTGACGAGAAGGTAGATGCATATATATCTTAAAAAGATAAGACTTATTAATACTATGAAAAAGGGGACTAATATTAATATTGTGCTATTGACTTGATTCTACACATAACTCATTTTATTCCTCCAACAACCTTTGAAAGAGGAACTTATTTGTATAACAAACATAAATATGTATGTTAAGTAATATTTCAGGCCCTGGAGACAGAGCTGTTAGTAAAGCAAGCCAAAATACCTTTCCACTTGGAGCTTACATATTTTTGGAGACAGAAAACCAAAAATAAACAAAATACATATGCAAACTATTGTATGTTATTATGATAAGAGCTATAGAGAAAAGCAAATATGATAAGAGTGATATTGAGCATTGGGTGGGTTATAATTTTAGCAGGAATGTAAAGGATATTCTTTGTTTTATAATATGTAATGATATTGCTAGGTTATTATTATTGTTGAATTTGGAAGCCAAGGTTCAGAGCAGGTAAATTAATTTGCCCAAGGTCATACAGAACCTAGAAGAGCAGATGTATAAATTTAGATTGCCTGCTATTGTGACTCCCTGTTACTGTCAATATGGCTTACAAACTCCCAAGTGTGTAGTCTTGTTACAGCATCAATTTTACACAGACCTTCTTTTTTAAAACATCATTTTCTTCTCCACTCAAACTATACTTTGGCCATTTAGATTGAAAATGGGAATACTGAAGTTACTGAATTAGCTGTGCTTTGAGCAATGGAAAATCTAGAGATCCTTGGATAGCACAGCAGTAAGAGCTTTTATACTTTTTCTGAATTATTTCGCTCGGTTAAATGACTGAGGTCCGGTGACTTTTAGAAGTCTAAGTGCAGCCCTGTGCTTCTGACATTTTGTGACTGCCTGCCTTTTCTAAGTGTCACACACAACTTGTAAGGCATTTTAAGCTTTCTGCCTCACTGTGAACCAAAACACATCTGGCAGTAAGACCAGTAGATTTGGCAGTCAGCCAGCAAGTCAGCAGTTCCCTTTTGAGAATCAGCCTGGTGGAACATGAATAAGGGAAGTCACCATTATGCCTATCTACCTAACAACTGAATCACCTTCATGTGCACATCTTCATCTCTCCTTATTATTGCCTTATAAATAGAACAATACGTTAAAGTAGCTCCAGATCTTTCTAGCAGCTCTTATTCAACCCTAGGGAATTAGCTTTTCACTCTGGCAAGGGCTAGCTGCCAGGTTACCACTTAAGTTCCTCAAAGGCCTCCCAGCTGATCATTACCACAGTTTTCTTTACGTTACTGACTTTGTTTTGGCTATGAATCTACCCAGATTGAATAAGACCTGTTGTTCCAGGATCATGTCTGTGAATTTTTTAAGTACTATACAGTGCCACATTGTCCTGAGTTAGTTAATCTGGTAAAAGATGTTCAGAACCCACTTGAAAAACAGTTACGTGGAACCTCATGTAAAAAGAAAGTATCACATTGTCATGTTTTCAGAACATTTCTTAAGACCACTTCCGGTATTTCAAATCAAGTTGGGAACATTCTAAACGAGATTGTAATGGAAGAGAAAACTCTACTATTCAGTTTCATCTTACTTCCTTCCCTGTGAGAGTTTGTGCTTTCTGAAATTTACGAAAGAATCTGTTTTCTATCGGAACTGTTAAATTTTCTGTAAAGAAGTTTGTTACATCTATGTTTTATGTATTGCATCTTTCTAATATTAATATACTACTGCTAATATATTTCAAGTCATGTTTTATAAACCATTTTATTGGCCTAGGAATACAATTTTATAATATGACAGAACATAGCAATATAAACTCATCATTTTGGGTGAGAGACCATTAAAATTACCTCAACTTTAGAGTTTTAGTCAGTTTTACTATCTGCTATGTCAAACCTCTCAAATTTCTAAATTTCCATAATGATTATAATTCAATGAATACTTTAATGTTCCATGTTCTGCTTTGAATCCTATAGTGGTTAAATGAGGACATAATAGGCAATAAACATGCACCCTGAGTTCATTGAAATGTAATGCTTACTTCACTTTGGGAAGCCAAGGCATGTAGATCGCTTAAGATCAGGAGTTTGAGGCCAGCCATGGCCAACATGGTGAAACCCTGTCTCTGCTAAAAATATGAAAATTAGCTGCACATAGTGGTGGATGCCTGTATTCCCAGCCATTGGGGAGGCTGAGGTAGGAGAATCACTTGAACCTGAGAGGCAGCGGTTGAAGTGAGCCGAGTTCACACCACTGCACTCCAGCCTGGAGACAAGGCGATTCCCCTGCCTTACCCTCCTGAGTAGCTGGGACTATAGGCACATACCACCATGCCTGGCTAATTTATTTTGTATTTTGGTAGAGACGGGGTTGCATCACGTTGGCCAGGATGGTCTCAATCTCCTAACTTTGAGATTCATCCACCTTGGCCTCCCAAAGTGCAGCGATTACAGGCGTGAGCCACCGCGCCCAGCCCACTCACATGTATTGTTTAGATATTTTATAGTTTTGGCCTGGCACAGTGGCTCACCCCTGTAATCCCAGCACTTTGAGAGGCTGAAGTAGGCAAATCACTGGAGTTCAGGGGTTTGAGATCAGCCTGGGTTTATTTGTTGTAACTAATATTTTGTTATTTAAAAGCAGTATATCACTCATTTGATGACAAATATAACACTCTTATTGGCATAGTATTTAATTAAAATTAGAAAAACAATACTAATATTTGAATGATAGCCATCCAAATAATCATGTGAATATATTATTTTATCTTGGGTAATTAATAAGTTTTTAGAATGTTATTTAAAAAGCAGATGGCAAATGTTCTGATGGTACTTTTAATGTTGATAATCATTAAGAAAAATTCTATTTAACTAGTGTCTTGTCCTTAATAACCTTGATTTGACTTCAATTTTCTCATTCTCTGTACACTTAGAAACCCAGACTAATGTGATTTGCTGAACAGTAGACAAATACTACAGGAACACACATCTAAAATAAAATGAATTTTCTATTTTCTGGAAAGGTTGTGTATTTTTAAGTGCTTGAAATAAATAAGTAAAAGAAAAGAAACCTTACATAGGCATGAATTCACTTCAGTAATCTATCTCTATTTAAAAAGAAAAATATTTCCCTGTGATAAATGTAAAAACAGTATTGTAAGGGTTTTTAGATAAATTCTTATGCTTCTTAAATAGTATCATTTTTCTTTTGAGCAGACTGATCTATTAACACTTTTTAGTTGCCTCTGATCTAGCTCTCATTTGCTTTCATATTAATCTGTTTCATAAATCTCTGTTTCCTGATAGTAAACAAACTAATAAAAATTCTTATTTGTCACATATACTAATTGTCATGTTATACATACTCATGTAGACAGTTGTAAGCTACTAATGTGACAACACACTGAATTCAGAGTTGGACAGTGATGTGCCCAATCGCCTCTTGAAAGGCAGTAAAATCTAGCTTCACTACGTTTCTTTCTAGGTCTGTGTATTAAATAATGAAGAAGCTCTTAAAAATTTTAGGTTTTTAGAAACATCAGCATTTTCTAACCATTCAAATTAAATTATAGGACTACTATTGAGTTTATTAAATAAATTATATTTTTCATTTATTCGTATTTTGTGTCAGGTATCATTCTGTTATTTACATAGTAATTCAATCCTTACAATAACTTATGACATATACATGTATTTTGATACTCATTTTACAGGTGGGAAACTGAAGTACAGAAAGCGTAAGTAGCCTAAAATTAGGTGAAGGGGCAAATATATAAGTCCAATCTAGTGATACAGATTGTTGCTAAACCCACTTTAACTCTACAACGGATTTTGGAGTAGCACAATAATATATTTTTAAGTGTGAGAAAATTAAGTCTCACATAAGTTAAAAGACATGGCCATTGGCTAATAGACTCATTTTGTTTTCATTTTGGGACACTCATGAATAAAGTTTCTATGTACAGTAATTTACATGTCCTTGCCCTTATTTGTCTTGAGTAAATATTTGAGAATGGAATTGGCAGATTGTAGGTAAATGCAGTTTTAACCAACCTGTTTTCCAAATCATTTCACGTTTCTACTATGAATGGATGTGTTTCTCAGTTGTTGAACATTATTTTCAATATTCGTATTATGTCTCTTTATTCTAATAGGCATATAGAGGATTCTGAGGATTCAAATTTTTATCTGCCTGATATCTAATGATGCTTATCATATTTTCATATTTTATATCCCTCATTGGCTAATTAAGAAAATGTCTTTGTTCAGATATTTTGCCCATTTTTTACTGAATTGTTTTACTCTCATCTTGTAAAGGTTTTTGTATAGATTTCATTCTAGTCTCTTGTCAGATGATATGAATTGGCTGTGTCCCCCCGACCCAAATTCTCATCTTGAATTGTACATCATGGGAGGGACCCAGTGGGAGGTAATTGAATAGTAGGGGCATTTTCCTTCATGCTATTCTTGTGATAATGAGGAAGTTCTCATGAGATCTGATAGTTTTATAAGGGTCTTCCCTCTTTGCTGGGTCCTCATTCTTCTCTCTACCTCCATATGAAGAAGGATATGTTGACTTCCCCTCCACCATGATTGTAAGCTTCCTGAAGCCTCCCTAGCCATGCTGCACTGTGAGGCAATTAAACCTCTTTTCTTTATAAATTACCCAGTCTCTGGTATGTTCTTATCCAGTGTGAGAACAGATGAATACAATAAATTGGTACTGGAAAAGTGGTGTGCTGCTATACGGATACCCCAAAATATAGAAGCTACTTTGGAACTGGGTAACACACAGAAGGTGTAACAGTTTAGAGGACTTAGAAGACAGGAAAATATGAGAGTGTTTGGGATGTCCTAGAGACTTGTTGAATGGATTTGACCAAAATGCTGATAGTATATAGACAATGAAGTCCAGACTGAGGTGGTCTCAGATGGAGATGAAGAATTTGTTAGAAACTGAAGTAAAGGTCACTGTTGCTATACAAAGAGACTGGTGGCATTGTGCTCCTGCCATAGAGATCTGTGGAACTTTGAACATGAGAGAGATGATGTAGGGTATCTGGTGAAAGAAATTTCTAAGTGACAAAGTGTTCAATAGGAAGCAGAATATAAAAGTGTGAAAAATTTGCAGTCTGACAATAAGATAAGAAAAAAAAATGATTTGGGGAAAATTTCAAGCCTTCTGCCGTAATTTGCATAAGTAACAAGGAACTGAATGTTAGTCACCAAGACAATGGAAAAAATGTCTCCAGGGCATGTCAGAGACTTTCCTGGGACACCTTCTCATCACAGGCCCTGAGGACTATGAGAGAAAATGGTTTTCTGGGCCAGGCCCAGGGCTCCCCTGCTATATGCAGCCTCAGGACATGGTGCCCTGCATTCCAGCTGCTTCAGCTCCAGCCATGGCTAAAAGGGGCCAACATACACCTCAGGCCATTGCTTCAGAGGTGCAAGCCCCAAGCCTTGGCAATTTCCTCGTGATGTTGGGCCTTTGTGGGTACACAGAAGTCAAGATATGAGGTTTGGGAACCTCAGCCTAGATTTCAGAGGCTGTATGGAAATGCCTGGATGTCCAGGCAGAAGTTTGCTGGAAGGGCAGACCCTCATGAAGAACCTCTGCTAGGGCAGTACAGAGAGAAATGTGGGGACAGAGTCCCCACATGGAGTCCCCAGTGGGGCATGGCCTGATGGATATGTGAAAACAGGGCCACTTTCTTCCAGACCCTAGAATGATAGCTACACTGACAGATTGCACTGTACACCTGGAAAAGCAACAGACACTCAACACCAGCTCATAAAAGCAGCTGGGAGGGAGACTTTACCCTGCAAAGCCACCGAGGTGGAGCTTCCCAAGACTGTGGGAGCCTACCTCCTGCATCAACGTAACCTGGATATGAGACATGGAATCAAAGGAGAACAATTTGGAACTTTAAGGTTTAATGACTGCCCTATTGGATTTCAGACTTGTATGGGGCCTATAACCCTTTTGTTTTGGCCCATTTTTCTCATTTGGAATGAGTGTATTGACTTGATGTCTGTACACCCATTTTGTTGAAGAAGTAACTAACTTGATTTTGATTTGACACGCTCATAGTGGAAGGGATTTGCCCTGTCTCAGATGAGATTTTGGAACTGGACATTGAGTTTATGCTGGAATAATAGACTTTAGGGGACTGTTGGAAGGGCATGATTGTGTTTTGAATTGTGAGAACCTGAGAATTGGGAGGGGCCAAGGGTGGAATGATATGGTTTGGATCTGTGTCCCTACCTAAATCTCATCTTGAATTGTAGTTGCTATAACCACCACATGTCATAGAAGGGAGCCAGTGGGAGGTAATCAAATCATGTAGGCAGCTTTTCCCATGCTATTTTCATGATAGTGAATAATTTCCTTTTCTGATGGTTTATAAGGGTCTTCGCCCTTTGCTGGGCACTCATTCTTCTTCTCCCTGCTTCCATGTAAAAAAAGGTACTAGTTTCTCCTTCTGCCATGATTGAAAGTTTCCTGAGGCCTCCCCAGCCATGCTGCACTATGAGTTAATTAAACCTCTTTTCTTTGTAAATTATTAAGCCTTAGTTATGTTCTTACAGCAGTGAGAGAACAGACTGATACATCACATATATGTGTTGTATTTACTTTCTGCTGGTCTGTGGCTTGCATTTTTATTTCTTCTATGTGACTTCTGAAGAGCATAATTTTATTTTTATTTAATTTGATGAACTACAATTTAATAGCATTTTATCTTTGAAGTATCTTGGTTTTTTATGACAATATATCTTTGCAAATTTCAAGCTGAAAAAGAAAAAAAAAACCTCTGTATTTTCTTAGATAAGTTTGGTTTAAGTCCTTAATTTATGTCTGCAATAAATTTTGAGTTAATTTCTGTGCATGGTATAATATTAAGGTGGAATAGAGTATTTCCAAATGAACATGCCATCACTTAGTATTGTTTATTGAAATGACTGTCTCCTTTGCATTCAATTGACCTGAAACCTTTGTTAAAACTCAGTTGACCAATGGGTCTATTTTGGGACCCTATTCTATATCCTGGAATATTTTTCTATTGATAGGATCGACCTTATACAATATCACATTATTTTCACTATCATAGTTTTATGTTGTCTTAAAATTAGCTTGACTTCTCTAACTTTGCATTCCATTTTAAAAATTGTTTTAGCAATTTCTGGTTCTTTAAATTTCCATATATATTTTACAATTTTATCAATTTTCATAAAAATATTACTTGCTTAGATACAGATTTTGAATTTCATTGAATTTATATAAATTATGGATAATTGACATCTTAATACTAAGTCTTCCAATGCATCAACATGGTATATGTCTTTATGTAGTTAGAATTTAAAATATTTATTCCAATATTGATTTATTATTTAGTGTAATAATACTAAATTTATACATATTTTGTTTAAAGTATTTTATTTTTATGTGCATCTGACAATTTTTAAATTACATTTTAAGTTATTCCTTATAGTGTTATAAAACTTTACATATTTTGAAAACTTAAGGGCATTCTTATGAATATTAGGCTTATTTAATGAGTTGATAGGTTTATTATTTGTAATGACCATCATTATCCCTGGCATTGAAATCCCCCTTAAATAACATTGATGTGGACACTCTGGCACTTTTAGGGTTGGCTTTTTATGTTATAGATTATTCTATCTTTTTTTAACCTTAAGATAATCTGAGCCTTCACATTTCATATTTTTACACAGCATATAGTTGAATATTACTTTTTAAATCTAATTTTGAATATTATTTAAATGATATGTTTAGAACATTTAAATTTAACATTAAATATGCCAATGTTTAATATTCTCTCTAAATGTAACAAAATTTCATTTGGGCCTACCATCTTATATTTGCTTTCTCTGTGTCCCATCTGCTCCTTTTTTTCTCTCTTCTTCTGAATGAATTTAGTCATTTTATTATTTCTTTTATGTTAGCTGTACATTTTTTCCAGTGTTTAAATCATAGTATATTACATGTACTTTTATCACAGAGTCTCCAAATGGTAATGTATCACTTTATAAAATTCCAGAGTCTTCATTTTCTCCTTGAATTTTCTGTGCAATTGTTATATATTTTACATTTATGTATTTTTAACCCCATATTATTATTGACTGAATGCTTCATTAATTTATAATAATGATTTATAAATAAGAGTATAAAAGTTGTTATTTCCGAAATACGTATTATTTTAGTGTTCTTTATGCTGAGTTTCCATCTGGTATTATTACTCTCCATATGTCATAATTTTTTTTTTAATATTTCTGGTAATACAGTACATATGTTTATAAATTCTGTGTTTTTGTTTCCTAAGCATTTCTTTCTACGGCCTACAGTTTTGATTTTTTTATGGGGAGGCGTGAAGGATCTAGATCCAAGTTAACATTACTTTCTATCAGCACTTTAATGATATTTTCCCATTGTTTTCCTACTTACATTGTTAATGACAAAATGTCAGCTACTATTCTTACACTTGCTCCCTGCAGGAGTCTTTTAAAATGTTTTGCTGCTTTTAGCATTTTTTCTTTATTACTGTTTTTCAGTAATTTGATTGTTGTGTTTCTTTGTAGGTATCCTGTTTGCCATATAATGAGCATTTTGTATACATAAATTTATATTTAATTAAATTATGACATTTGGAGAAAATTTGGATACAATTTTATTTTCAAATAGCTTTTTCTAACTATGCTCAAACCCTTATTGAATGGAAATTTGCATGTTTTATTTATTACTATGCTGTTATACAACACCAAAACTCTGTTAATTGTTTCAGTCTTCCTTCTTTCCATGCTGTGTTTTTCAAATTTTCTATTGCTGTATCACTAAATTCATTAATATGTCTTTTGAAAGGTCTAATATGTTGTTAAGGTCATTCAGCAATTTATTTTTAAGTTTTAGATAATTTATTTCTACAAGCTCTATTTTCTTTTTTATATCTTCCATTTTCTTTTCACTATTGTTATATGTTCTTTAATTTTTACCAGTTTTATATCTTTTCAGATTTTATCTGTGAATTCCATCATTTCATAAGTTTAAGAGGTATAAGGGCAATTTTGTTTCATAGATATATTGCATACTGGTAAAGTCTGGGCTTCTTGTGTAACCATCACCCAAATAGTTTACACTGTATTCATTATATAAATTCCATTATATTTTTTAGTTTGACATATGTTTCAATTGAGTATTTTGAATTTTGATTTTTTTTATTAATTGTGAATTTTTTTTTCTTGTTCACATATCTAGTTCTTTTGTTCAATGATAGGCATTGTGACAATCATATATTAATTTTCTTTTTATTTATATTAGAATATTGAACTTTAATATGTAGCTTAATTAACTACATATTCATCTGCTCTTTTTAAGACTTGTTTTTAAAAGTTTTATTCTTTAGGGTTAATTTAATTTTACTATTAAGAGGTAGTTCTAAAAAAAAAAAAAAAAAAAAAGAGGTGGTTCTAGGGTTTCTACTAAATTCCACAGCTGTTCAAATATGTCAATCCCTGTTGGCTTCTCAAAACATAAACATCTCTCAAATCTGTAATGGCACTGGGATTTTTAATATTAACATTTTGTGGCTTTATTGAAATTTATCCGGTATACACAAAACTTAGTAGTTAGAAAAAACTCAAGGGAATTCCTCTGAAGTTTTTCTAAATGTTTTCTTTTCATAGCTCACACGACTCTGGCTCCTTACTTCTTAAATTACAGCTATGTCACCTTTCAACTTGGATCCTCATCTCTTCTACTCAGCATGTTATTTATGTTGGTTTCATCTCTCTCAGCACATTTCATAAAGTGCATTCAGACAGAAGAGTGGGACAGTCATGAGTTCACCTTGTTTCCCTTCTTTCAGTAACCACAATCCTGACCTCCTGTTTATCCAGTGTCTTAACTGAGTTTTATTTGTATATTCTTGTTTTAGTTTAGTTTAGTTTTGTTTTGTTTTGAAACAAGGTCTCACTCTGTCACCTACACTGAAGTGCAGTATCCTTCACCTCCCAGGCTCAAGTGATCCTCCCATTTCAGACTCAAAAGTAGCTTCAGGCATATGTCACCATGCCAAGCTAATTTTTTATATTATTTGTAAAGACAGAGTATTACCATGTTGCTCAAACTGAGCTTAAACTCCTGGGCTCAAGTGATCTGCCTTCCTTGGCCTCCCAAATTGCTGAGATTATAAGCATGAGCCAAAGGTCCTGGTCTTTTTATATATTCATATATTTTACTGATTTCCTTCTTGTTTATGGCAAGAGATATTTATAACCATATTTGTCTTATTGATGCCAGCTGTTTAGACTAAAAAATATTTTATTTAAAAAACAAATTTTTTTGTTTGCCTTTGTGCTTTAATTGATGTATTATTTTGCTGTGCATACCTGCAAGATAGAATGGTTTACTTGGTCATCATACATTTACTGAGTGCCAATTATGTGCCTCAACCTCTTCTAAGTCCATTAGACATATCACTAAATAAAACAGGCAAAGACTCTTGATACTATTGGGCTTTCTATCAGGAGATATAGAAAATTAACAATCACCACAGGAAAAATAATTTAACCTTCTGTAATGCAAAGTAAGTGCTATGGTGATACTAAAAGTAAGGTAATCAAGGCAGGCATGGGTGGGAACAGGAAGTGCCAACATTTAATGGAATGAGTCACAGTAAACCTCACTGAGAAAACAAAATTTGGACAAAAAAATAAAATGAGAATCATACTGAGCAGATATCTACAGGTAAGAAAGATGGAAGAACATATTAGATGTCACAACTTTAGGAAACCTCTAAGGAGAAACATATCTTGCACACTGGAGTTGAAGGAGTAAGCATATCTGAAATGGGTTTTATAGAGGATAGGTTGGCCAGAAACAGAGCAAACACAAATTACTTTCTCAATAAATTTTGTTGCAAAGGTAAGGAAAGAAACAGAATAATCAAGGGGTAATTTTAAAAATTTGGTAGTGATAACATGAAAATTGAAGTTAATGGGAAATACAGAGAATGAAAATGTCATGCTTTATGAGTGATAGGGGAGAACTGCTGGAGCAAAGCCTTAAAGAAAGAAGATGGATTTAGTACACAAGTGAAAAGATTTGCTTTCAAAAAGAGCATGCTCCCTGATCTGGTGTATAAAATTCACTTGCTGGAAGCATTATTTGTCATAAATTTAAAGTGAATGTAATTGTTATGGCTATATATTTTCCAGCTACATTTACATGCACAGGTTCAGAAATGGAAGAAGCAAAGCTGGATTTACTGGGTTACTGAATTTTACAAGCAAGTTAGATGAAAGGGTCAAGAAAGTAATAACAATAACTGATTTGAAATTCAAGATGAATAAAAAGAAAGGATATCTAGAGGATGACATAACATTTAAAGTTAGTAAGGTTTATAGGTACGCTAACATGGTTAGCTTATGGTTGAAGGAAGAGTAGGAAAGAGGGTACCTTATGAAGTAAGCTATGAAATAAATTATTAGTGAATTTGAATCAAAAGGAGAGTGTGAAAGGATTGAAATTTGAGGTTTTATTGTGTGTGTGTGTGTGTGTGTGTGTGTGTGTGTGTGTGTGTGTATTTTGTCATTACATGGTCTAGCCATGCTCACTGGATGAATGGAAGAGGTAGGATGGTGTTGGTACTCAGAAACAGTACCCACAAATCAAGGACTCAGAAATAGCTTTGGAAGCAAAAGCTTTTCTCTGATCTTTGCCCTCCCATCTTTCAAGGCTATTCTCCCCCAATGTTAATTAGAGAAACTAGAATCCCTCTTTCTCAAGGCAGGTCATAGAAACCAGAAACCATTTTTCTCAAAGCCATCCATAGAACATAAAAACATTACTATAACTTTCTGCCACCT
This sequence comes from Cebus imitator, assembly GCF_001604975.1. NCBI lineage: Eukaryota > Metazoa > Chordata > Mammalia > Primates > Cebidae > Cebus > Cebus imitator. The sequence goes on along the minus strand of NW_016107926.1, from coordinate 444,958 downwards.
TTCTTTGTGAAAATTGGCCAGAAAGAAATTACCTGACCTACTTTGACTTAGGTCATAAGACCCCTGTTCCAGAGAGGGTCCTGCCCCACACCCAGGAGGAAGGAATGCATGCTCAGAGAGGCCAAGAAGAATCTAAGCAGAACGGGCTTGCTGGCTTTCCCCACCCAGTCTATTAGCAAGAGATTATACCCTTTTTCTCAAATTATATTTCTTCACAGCTGCTTATACAATGCTGAACCTAAGCATAAAAATGGACAACATTTTCTGTATCTTTGGGTCTTCATTCTCAAAACTCTCATGTCATGTAAAACTGTGATCAAGTAAATTTGTTTGCCTTTTCTTCTATAAATCTACCTCTTGTCCATGATTTTCAGGGAAACTTCAGAGAATGAAAGGGAAGTTTTCCCTTGGCCCTGACAGTTTTGTCACTGTGAGTCATATCACCAAATCTACTCTGTTCTGTTGACAGTTGCAGTGAAGAGAATCTGGGACCCAACCAACCATCAAAAGGATAAGAATTTCTTACTAACCAGGCCCTAGATTCATTCTCTCTCTCTCTCTATGGAAACTCATTGAGAGGATGATATAAATGAGATTTTTTTGCTCTTCAAAATCTTGATTAATGGGGGAAAAGAATTCGTGTGACTAGCCTTGGGTGTAGTAACTCTGTTGTACTTTCAGGTTCTTTGTTGTATAAACATTCATATTGTTTGATCCCTTTCCTCTCAAAAATACTATTTTCTTTTGTCATTGCCTTTCTGTGTTGGTCATAAGGAGAGGTACCAGATAAAGTTCCTTCTCGTCTTATTTTATGTCTTGTAGAGCTTGACTCGTGACCAAGTTGGAGCATTCTTTTGGTCTCCATCATCAGGGAGTGTGATTTTTGGGCTTGTTTGAAAATGCCCAGGAACCCAAGACTTCTGTTCTTAATATGTCAGACTCTCAGGATAGTTGGTCTTTTTTTTAAAATTTATTATTATTTTTTTAAGGCTAGTCAAGTGAAGCAGTGGGAGTGGAGAAGGAACAAAGAAATCTGTAACTGGTTGTGATCAATTAGTTGTAAACACCACTGCACTCGGACCAGCCGTTTTTCTTTTTTTTTCTTTTTTTTTTTTGAGAGTTGGTCTTAATAAAAAGTCCTTTCTATGTGAGACTTTTGTTGTCTGAGCCCTTGTTTACTGATTGGTGATCATCTGCGATAGCAAGTCTTTTACTGTCTTAGCCTATTCTTGGAAATAAATTTCTTAGGAGGGTAATCTTTGGGATTGCCTCTTTCTTGAAGAGGAGATACGACTTCAGTCACTATTGGAATAAGTACACAACTGGAAATTAATTAGTGGCTAAAAGATGAATTCTTTAAATTGCAAGACTTCTAATTTTAATAATGTGTCTATTTTGGAGATCTCTTATTATAAACATTTGATAGGAATATTGCCTTTCAGAAAAACACATGTAATAGTGTCATAGCTAGCCCTAAAAATTCTAAAGCTGCTCCACCTTGCAATTATATAATTGAAATTAAATGATTTTACCTCTGTAACTCTGGGTTTGATTTCTTATCAAGAAATATTCACTTTTGGTTTGATATTTGTGTGACTTTTGACTTTTGAGGCTAGCTATTCACTTTGGAGGATACCTTTAGTCACAATTAATCTTCAAAAGCCAGAAATATTAGTTATTTGTCTTAGCTAACATCTAATAATAAGAGATTTAAAAGGATTTTCTTAAAAAGAGCTTCATGGTTAAAAGTCAGTGCAATTAAAAATACTGTATGTATGTGCGTGTGTTTGTGTGTGTGTGTGTTTACGTGTGTGTGTCTGTATTTAAGGCCTTTTCCTTTGTGGATCTTATTCTGGGAATCTTTTTTTTCAGTAAACTGAATGGCTTTTTATTCTTCTTTTTTGAGACAGAGTCTCTGTTGCTCAGGCTGGAGGACAGTGGTGCAATCTGGACTCACTGCAACCTCCGCCTCCCAGGTTCAAGTGAGTCTCCTGCCTCAGCCTCCTGAGTAGCCAGGATTACAGGCTCGTACCACCGTGCCATGCTAATTTTTTATTTTTATTACAAACAGGGTTTCACCATATTGGTCAGGCTGGTCTCAAACTCCTGACCTCAGGTGATCCACACTCCTCAGCCTCCCAAAGTGCTGAGATCACAGGTGTGAGCCACTGCACCCAGCTGAACTGCTTGTTTATTTTTTTTAATTATGTGCTATTTTTCACTTTCTTCCTTTAAAAAAAAATGTGTTCTCCCATTCAATTTTACTTCTCTATATATTTTCATTTCTTTTCCATCTTCACTACTACAAGAAAGGACCTAGAGGTCTCCTAGACTCAGACCCTTTCAAGAACTTTTACCATTTAACCCCTTTGTGGAATCCTTTTTTTCTTGTGGAATTTCAAGAGTCATGAGCAGGTTCCTCTGAGACCTAAAATTCTGTTCTCTTGCATCCCCTGATCTCCTTGGCTTCTAGAGGTGACCCAAATTACTTTTACTGTGAGAGAAACCTTCCCCTTTGCATGTATAATGGCTTGCTAGTCACTGACAAAAACTATGGTTTTGGAAGTGACTAACAGTAGCTGTAATAAATAGTTATTACTATAAGGGGCTACTCATTTTTTTTTTACATTTAGATAAGAAAGGCACAGTTTAAACATTCAAAAAAATACCTTTGTAGCAAAGTCCGCTGTAAAAGCATTGAACAGCCTTGTCCCGTGGTGTTTCTTTTTGAGGACCTGGGATTCAACGTAAAAGAGAAATCCTTGATTTTTCAAGATCTAACTACTCTGCCTCCCATCTGTGCCTACAATTCACATGTGTACATTATTAATCTCTAAAATCTACAAATGCTTTTTCAGCTTTGTTCATTTATGGGCTCTACCCTGAGCTCAGTGGTCCAGTTGAAAAAGACTGTATTAAAAGTTCCTTCTAAATAAAATTTTTCTCCTTATAAAATCCTCTGGTAACTTCCTATGATTTTGTGTTACCTGCAAATCCACTGTTAATCTTCCTCTAACACACATAAACTCTTTTTTTTTTTCCCCCTGAGAAATGGTTTCCCTCTGTCACCCAGGCTGGAGTGAAGTAGTTGCGATTGGGCTCACTGCAACTTCTGCTTCCTGGGCTCAAGTGATCCTCCCACCTCAGCCTCCCAAGAAACTGGGACTACAGGTGCCAGCTGCCATACCTAGCTAATTTTTGTACTTTTTTGTATGGACAGCATCTCACCATGTTGTTCAGGCTGATCTCAAACTCCTGAGCTCAAGTATTCTACCTGCCTTGGCCTCCCAAAGTTACGGGATTACAGGTGTAAACCAATGTGTGGCAGAAACTCCTTTTTAAAAAAGCTTACATTTACTATCTGTGCTTTGAGATGTAAATTTGCTACTTTATTTTCTCCAAAACTCAGTAAGGGCTTTGGCCATGAAGGACAGATAAACTTTAATCTTTTCCATTTACAAAGGTACAGTTTAAATCTAGCTGTTCTGTTAACTAGTAAGTTTTGCATAGTTGAAATTTTAAAATCAAAGCTGTAAATTCTTTTTGTTTATATGTATTGGATGTACATTTCTATGTTTATATATTGTCTATATCATATCAATTTGACTTCAAAATAAATGAGTACTCATATATTAAGTAAATAAGCCCAAATGCTTTTCAAGTTCATGTAGTAATCTTTGGTAAATTAGATACTTTGTAATTTGGTGGAAAAATAAAACAGAAATGTCTTCAGAAGTTTAGAAATATGTGCCTGTGTCTGCTGGTCAGATAGGTTTATACTGCCGCAGCTATATTTTAAGGTCATAGAACTGTACATTCTGTGATATTTTTAATACTTAATATGTCTATGAACTTATGTTTTTGGATTTGAGCCTTTGCATTCTAAGATACAGACAAGCAGTCATAGGCTTGAGAACAACAGCTGGGCTCCATCTTCCCTCATCCAGCTGTGCCCTTTGGCCATGCTGGAAGGGATTAGTTTCTGCAGACATTGTCCTTTGTACTGGCATCTGCATCTGGTACATAATTAAAATTGATCACGCCCTAGGTTTCTCACTGAAAATAAATGTTACAATGAGTTAACATTATAAATATTATATGTAATTAAAATTGCCAGATATTTACAAATGATTCTATATTGAAAACATATATAAAAAAATTAAAATGTGCTGTTGTTAGAAAAGCTTAGAAAAACACAAAAATATGGTTTTTATTGCAAGGAATGTCATTTTGCCTAGTTTAGATATTTATACATTATTTTAAATTAAATGAAAAATAGATAAAATTAGATATAAAAAGTCAAAAACAGTTTTTAAAAATTGTATGAGTTTGTAAAAGATACATGAAATTCTCATCTTGTGATAAAAACTGATGAAGATTGGATGGACCTGTTTATAGGTTTTTATGAAAATTAGCCTTAATCTAAATAATACATAGATATCAAGGTAAAAGTCAGTTTTTTTCTTTTGTACAAAATTTTTGTGTAGCATTAATAACTGATAGCAAAAGATTTTTGTTTACTTTTTGAGGAAATGGCAAAAAAAAAAAGGGGAGTCAATCAGAGACATGTTCATTTTGCCTTAAAGTGTCTTTATTAGGTCTTATGATTGGGAAACTGAATCTCCTGTCAATGCACAAAAGGTTTTACTTCATGAAAGATGTAAATTATTATATGTAATGATATTATATGTAAGATCACTTTGGACAATTAATGACTATTATTTTAGTGATTTGTGTTCCTACTTTGAGCAAGTGTTTTAAACTTTTGATATTTGATGAACTTTCCAAAATTAAAATTTGAAATTATAAATTCAGCCTATTTGACCACAAACTAACTTTTTGATATTAAAGCCCCTGGAAGTCTAGGAAAGATATACTAAACTCACTTGATATGTTCAAGTGATATGAGAAGCATCGTCAAATAAGAAATGATGATTAATACTCTTTGTGTTATATTTGTAAAAGTGTGTTATTAATATATGTTCCAGGATGAATTACTACCTATAGGATATAATGTATATTATTTGGGCTATGTGTACTCTAAAAGGCCAGGCTTTACCACTAGGCAATATATTGATGTAACACATCTGCATTTTTATTCCTAAATATACTTGAAACAAACATATATTTGTTTCAAAATTGTGAGTCTGAAAATTCTGATATATCTTTGTACATGTTATCAGTAACAATTATTATATTGTGTGCTACAGAAATAATCACATTTTCTTGCAAATTTTTCCTTTAACCATTTCTAACCATTTCTAACAGACAATTTTTTAAGGTTTCTTCTTTCTTCTTTTTTTTTTTTTTTACTAATTTTTTTTTTTTTTTAACTTTTAGGCTGTAAGGTACATGTGAAAGTTTCATAGATAAACATGTGTAATGAGGGTTCCTTGTACATACTATTTTACTATTTCATTACCCAGGCATTAAGCACAGTACCCAGTGGTTACCTTTTCTGCTCCTCTTCCTTCTCCCACCCTCCCTTATCAAGTAAACCCCAGTGTCTATTGTTTCTTTCCTTGTGTTTATATGCTCCTGTCATCTAAATCTCACTTATAAGTGAGAACATTCAGTTTTTGGTTTTCTGTCCCTTCATTAGTTTGCTAAGGATAATAGCCTCTAGCTCCATCTATGTTCTTGCAAAAGACATACTCTTGTTCTTTTTTAGGGCTGCATAGTATTCCATGGTGTATATGTATCACATTTTATTTATCCAGTTTGTCATTGATAGGAATTTAGGCTGATTCCCTATCTTTGCTGTTGCAAATAGTGCTGCAATGAACATTCACAGGTGTGTATCTTTATGGTAGAATAATTTATATTCTTCTGGGTATACACTCAGTAATGGGATTGCTGGGTTGCATGATAGTTCTACTTTCAGCTCTTTGAGGAATCACCATACTGCTTCCAACAATGGTAGAAATAATATACACTCCCACCAACAGTGTATAAGTGTTCACTTTTCTCCATAACCTTGACAGCATCTATAATTTTTTGACTATTTCATTGTAGTCATTTGGACTGGTATGAAATGGTATCTCATTGTGGTTTTGGTTTGCCTTTCTCTAATGATTGGTGATATTAAGCTTTATAAATATGTTTCTCAGCCTTATGTATGTCTTCTTTCGAGAAGTGTATGTTTATGTACTTTGCACACTTTTTAATACAGCTAGTGCTCGCCTTACGAGCATGAATGGGACCGGCAGACTGGTTGTAACACGATTTGGTCATAAGATGAGTAGGCTATATGTATAGTTGAAATGGTGCACGTGGAGATGGTAGTGCTGCCGGAAGCTGGTCCGCACTGTCGTACGTCCAGCTGGGCAATGTTTGCGCTGCCAGATGCAGAGCAATTGTGGCTAGCGATTGTGGTCGTAAAGTCGAATGGTCGTAAGTTGCATAGGTCGTAAGTCGATCAATACCTGATTGTTTTTCTCTTGTCAATTTGTTTAAGTTCCTCGTAAGCTCTGGATGTTAGACCTTTTTCAGATGCATAGTTTGCAAACATTTTCTCCCATTCTGTAGGTTGTCTGTTTATACTGTTGATAGTTTCTTTTGTTGTGCAGGATCTCTTAAGTTTAATTAGATTCCGCTTGTCAATTTTTGCTTTTGTTGTGATTGCTTTCAGTGTCTTTGTCATGAAATGTTTGCCATACATATGTCTAGGATGGTATTGCCTACATTGTCTTCCGGGATTTTTTTAGTTTCAGGTTTTACATTTAAGTCATTAATCTGTCTTGAGTTGATTTTTGTGTATGGTGTAAAAAAGGGGCTCAGCTTCAATCTTTTGCATAGCTAGTTGGTTATCCCAGCATCATTTATTAATAGGGAGTCTTTTCACCATTGCTTGTTTTTGTCAGCTTTGTTGACGAACAGATGGTCATAGATGTGCAGCCTTATTTCTGGGCTTTCTATTCTGTTCCATTGGTCTATGTACCTTACACAGACAATTATTGCTTTACATTGATACTTCTCACAAAGCAGTTTATAATCAGGTACAGTCCAAATTTGCTTCTTTAAGGAAATTTGTGAAAAGAACTCTGACAAATACTTTGAAATACAGGTTAATGATAACTTTTAAGATCGTATGATTAGAATAGGTTAAAAACTTCAAGTATTCTAATTAAAAAGTGAATGTGTTCATGAAGATTACCAATCCAATATCACACAGAACAGGAGTTAATGATATCGGACTGAACTATCATAAGATTAAAATGATTTTTATCATGACCTTTTTGTTGAAAAAATTGATGATTATTTTTATGTCCTGTTTTCCAGAGTCAAAAAAAATTTTTCCTTTAGACTATTTGTAGCTTACAAAAATTGAGTAAAATATACTTTTGTGAGTAAAATTGAAACATTTATATTCTTCTCTACCTGTTTTCTCCATAATTTGGAAACTATTCAAGATAAATCTTAATTTACAACAATATTGCTATTTGCATAAATTCAATTGGTATCTGCTTTTATTTGTAACAGGATAAAATTGGAGATACTGGTTATTTTGCCAAGGCTTTGACTGGAATGGCCATATTTTTGGATATGACCAGTTTGCCTTGAAAAATTAAAGTTAATTTTATACAGCAAATAAAAAGCCCCTGAGAAAGACTGTCCTTATATCTTCCTTTTATGGTTTCTCTACAAGGCTCTTGACCTGATATAAGTGAAGAATGTCATTGTCTGACATACACAGGAACCTCAACATATTTCCAACCTTAAGAAGAGAGGAATTAATTCCATTCTTATTATAAGCATAGTTTAATTTAAAATCCTTGGCTTGGCTTCCTAGCCTTAAGGCTTTTAAAAGTCTAATATAAGATTTCTTATAAAGAAATTCTAAAAAAGCAAACAAAAAGAGCTTATATAGCAAGTTACTAGTCTTGTACTTTATGTACAAGACTAAAACTTTTTTATATATAAATGTGTTCAACTGTGTTTTGCTTTTGATGGAAATGTGATATTGAAAAAAAAATATGTTTCAAAAGAAAACTATAGTATACCAGTTATTAGATGTCACCTTACTCATTATTTTTGATTTTTTATTACTTTTCCACAATTTAGACAGAATTCTTAATCATTTCCTGTCTACAAGTCTCTAAACCAATTCTTTCCTTTAAAAAAAAAAATCTTTCTTAGAATAACTGAAATTAAAACTGCTTTCTCCAGAAGTCCTACAAGGCAAAGCTTGATAAGTTGGTATAAACTTAGGAAAAAAATTATCATAACAACTTAATGTATAACTGTTGACCTGGTCTGGCCTACACTTGGGATTGATACACTGTTTCAGTGACTTATAAGAAAACCCACTAATCCAATTTCTGGACTATAAAATTTCTTGGAAGTTTCAGACTGGGGAATGTTGGGACTCAGAAAACAATATCCAAAAATCAAAGCCTCAGAAGTAGCTTCAAAAGCCAATGTATTTCTCTAACCTTTACCTGCCCTCCTCTCTCTCAGTCCCATTCTCCCACAGTGTAAATCATGGAAACTAGAATCTCTCCTTCCAAGGCAGGTCACAGAAACTGGAACCCATTTTTCCTAAAACCAGTCATAAAACCTAAAAGTATTACTCTAACTTTCCCATAACTTTCTTTGCTAAAATTGGCCATAAATAAATTATCTGGCCTACATTGCTTGACTGTGGGTCATAAGACCCCTGTTTCAGACAGGGTTCTGTCCCATCCTCAGAAAAGAAAAATGCATGCACAGAGTGGGCCAAGAAAAAACTAGGCAGACAGGGCTTTCTGGGTTTTCTCCCTCAATCTATTAGTGTTAGATTATATACTTTTTGTCCAATCATATTTCTACATAGCGATTTATACTTTGTTGATCCTAAGCATAAAAATGGGGAGTTTTTCCTGTATCTTTGGGTCTTCATTTTGAAGCCTATCTTGCCACATAGAACTATGATCAATTATATCTCTGTGCGTTTTCACCTATTAATCTATCTCATTAGTAAATTTTGGTAAACCTGGAGAAGACAAAAGGAAAAGTTTTTCTTGTCCATGACATTGGCAGAAAAAAAAAAAGCTATTTTGAGAACAGTTTATAAATTAAGAGGTCAGAATAATGGAAAAATATTTGATGTGTCTATTAAAATTTTAAGAATTATGTTAGTTGCAGTGTTGAAGAGAGAAAATGTTACTGTTTATAATCTAAAGAATAATCTAGGAGAAATATGTTATGGTTTCTTTCAATAATGAGCATTTTTAGAGAGTAGCAGAGGATAAAGACATTGAATCTGCAGTAAAGTGTAGAGCATTTACCTCCAGTACAAGTAATATATAGATTGTGGGGGGAAGAAAAATTCACCAGGTAAGAGGATTGCAGAAGACGTTTTCTAGGGTGAATCAGGTTTGGAACAATAAGGTAAAAATAAATTTCAAGATGAGATTGAGATTATAGGGGATTTTGCAAATGATAGATGATGAATTAGAGTGTCTAGAATTGAACAGGAGTGGAGGAATGGGATAGGTTAGGGAATAAACAGAGTCCTAGAAAAGTGAAGTGTAAAAGATGAAGGAATACATGAATGTTTGCATTTAGCATGTGAATTTTGTCTTAGATGACCTAAAACAATGAGAATTATAAGATTAATCCCTGGGGATGCAATGAAGAAGCTGGTAGAAAGGCTGTGAGTTTTAGGAGCTTTCTTACCAGTGGTGATGAGGGAGGTGAGGTTCTGAGATACAGTGTTTAGATCTTTTCTTGACCCTTGTAATAGTGGTGAATGTTTTGTGGGTCATGTAGTTTAGACCAAGTGTATTCATTGTTGCTAGATCTCTCTTGTCAGAAAATTAATCTCATTCTCAGTATTGGTTAAATATTGTTTCTCTGTGGTGGACCCTCCAGAAGACTCCTGGGAAAGTCAAAGTAAATCAGACACAATATTTTGTGTTCCATTTCTGCCATATACTAGGTGTGTAAGTTGTCAAGTTACTTAGTGCCTTTGAAATGCCCTTCCTTAACTACTGAAGAAATGGAAGTAATAATATTTATCTCCCCTGAAATGTTATGAATGACATTGCTTTCTATGGTGTCTGACATATTAGTTGTAAATTCAAATTACATTTCCTTTTTCTTCAATCCAGCTGTAGATTGTAGAATTGAACAAATTGCCTGCAGGAAGTCAATATTTTTTAGCAGTAAATCTGGATGTCTTTAAGGGAAAATTTCAGTGTTCCATACATTGAACTTATGTCCTTGATCTGGAAGAATTTTGAAAGTGCAGGTGCCTGGTGGCCAGTATAAGATACCAGCTCTTATAACATTTAATTTGAGCATCACTTCCTAGCAGTGAACCATCTAGGAAAACATATCTGCAAGATAAAATGCAAATAATTGAATATGTGTGATTGTGAAATAACATACATGTAAAATATGGCTGTATGAAACTTTGGACTTTAATCCCCTAGTATGTTTAAAAAATTGATAATTTTGGGGTAAATATTTATTGGATATGTATTATAAATGAAATCTCATTGAGCTATTAAAGCACAAAAATATAAATACTGTATACTCTATGCCCTTGAAGAATTAATAGTTTGTTTTTCTAGATGAGATTGAACAATAGCTCCAGCTTTTTCATGAGGCCATTCCTAGAACATGATAAAAAGGCTATGCTATCTGAATATAAAGGTCTACTCTCTCTTACTTTGCTAAGGTAAAAGAACGTGCATTTAAATCGTTAATATATGAGAGCAAACTGAGTAGAATGTCTTAGTCTGTTTCCTCCTTTGTTCTTAAATGATAATTCTCTTAATGCAGTCTAGGACCACATTTGCTGGTCTGAGAGAATATATAACCATGTCTAACCACTGAGTGTACTGTTGCTAAAAATCCCAAAGGTGATTATTTTTTCTTTATTTTTACACATGCTGATGCTAAGCAACTTCTCACTGTTTTCTTGTGCAATTGGATTTCAGTACATTGAGTTTCACCACAGTTTCATTCTTAAAGGGAAAACTAAATACATTACTGAATAAAAGATTTTAAAATATATTTTTACATAAGAAACACAAATGAATTAATACAGGAAAAAATAACAGTGATATTTCCATCAAAGAGAAGTGAACTCTTATATACGTGTATGACCAATATAAATAAGGGCATGTAATATTGAAGACAGGTATATAGTGAATTTCTTTTTCTGAACTTTTATGAACTGGTTTGCTTTTACTATTTGACCAATCTTTAACTTGGTTTATGTGATAATTTAGGTGAAAGAACAGTCTTTCTGAGATGCATGCTGGATAATTGATTTTTTAAAGAGTAGGTATTAGGTTGGTACAAAAGTAATTGAGATTTTTGCCACTGAAAGTTATGGCAATAATGCTAGGTTATCCTACATATTCTAATGTATCAGTTAAAATGACAGACACATAGAGCAAACGTTGAATTGTACATGGCAAATAGCAAACCCTTCACTTAACATATTTCAATTGATATATCTTGGATTTATCTTGATATATAGAATTATGTCCATTTCTCAGGCAAAACATTAGGTATAGGTTTAAAAGAATAAGACTTCAAAAGGCTTTCTGGATAAACAGTACACTTGTTCTTCTTTCTGCTCATTTAAAACATGAGTTTTAATGTGAAATTATATCGAGATAATGTAAATAAAGCAACAACTGGAAACAAAAATTAGAAAATTAGGGCATCTTGATTTTCTATTTTGAAAAATATGAACTTTCCCTACATTTAATATACCCGTTAAAATGAGCAAACAGACTGGTCCAGACTTCTAGACTTTTAATTTTCTATAACTTTTCCTGTGTGTGTGTGTGTGTGTGTGTGTGTGTGTGTGTGCGCGCGCGCGCGCGTGTGTGCGTGCGTGCGTGTGTGTGTGTGTATGTTTCAATGAATCAATAAAATTAAACTTACTGAATTTTTTTACTGCCCATTTTATTCTATGCAGCATTTCTATCCTTTAATATATCTTAGAGCATATACAGTTTCAGAGACTGTGTCTACATGGAATAAAAGTACCTACAACTTTGACTTAGATTTTTGAGAGATGTTAATAACAAAGTTTTCATTCATCAGTTAAATATATTATAAGTAAACTGTTAGATGTATAAACATTTTGGATGCCAATAAATCCTGCAGGTATCATTATCCTCTAACTCCTTGTTCCTTTTTTCCCCTGAATTTGTGTTGTCAGATTTTTCTATTAGATCTACTGATTTTTCCCTAAGGGCTCTATCTCATTGTATGTTTGACCCAATGCAGTTTGAAACATAATATGTTTATTTTATTTAATTTGCTTTTGCTTCTCCCCCTTTCAGTCTTACTACAATCAGCTAATCAGTACAGGTGATGCTGTAATTTGTCCTGATACTTCCAAATATTATCCTCTGAGTTCCTTGCTGCTTACATTCAAAACCTCAGTGTGCTTACTCATCCTTGCCATCATTAGTCTTACCTTGTTGTTTCTGCATCCACACTGCTGAAGATCACCTTTCCCATTCACCTCCCATTTCATATCACACTGTCTGTTCCCTGTCTTGCTAGGCTTTAATCTCTATCTCTAATCTTTACTCTATCAACAGAATCAAGCAAAAACAGTTTTCTGAAATTTCAGAAATAAGATTGGGCTTCTACTCATGTGGTCTCCGATGCTTCTGGGTTATTGACACAAGCTGAAGCAGAGTTTTTTAATTTAATTTTTTCACAGTATAGCTGAGATCAGAATGTGTGTTTCAAAGTGAATTAAATGAAAGCTTTCACTTTATTAATTCCTTTTTATTTTCTGGTTTATTTTTCTTTTCTTTTTTTTTTCCATTTATTTATTTTATTGCATTTTAGGTTTTGGGGTACATGTGAAGAACATGCAAAATTGTTGCATAGGTACACATGTGGCAGTGTAATTTGCTGCCTTTCTCCCCTTACTATCTCTCCCCAGCTCCCCACCCCCCACCGTCCCTCCCCTATTTCCCCCCAACTGACCCCAGTGTGTAGTGCTCCCCTCCCTGTGTCCATGTGTTCTCATTGTTCAACACCCACCTATGAGTGAGAATATGCGGTGTTTGATCTTCTGCTCTTCTGTCAGTTTGCTGAGAATGATGAGTCTGGGTCCTTTGTAGGGACATGAATGAATCTTTTTCTTTTGTTTTTATGCTGTTATTTGAATACTTGAAACCTTGAAGTAATTAATGTAACTGTTATTCCTCTTTTGTACATGTACTTAATTAGGTCAGTGATACTGTGGGAGGGAGTTGGGTTCAAGTGTTTCAATCATCTATTTTTGAACTGGAAGCTTATTCTGTTTTACTGAACTGCAATGCAGGGAAGTCCATATACACTCCATCTTCCTTTTGGGTTCTTACCTCCTGTGAGAAGAGACTCAAATAAAAACACCTACCTGCTCAATAATAAAGGATAACGTGTAGGCTCAGTAATTTTTATAGAAAAAATACTGATATTTCTCTACAGAAAATATGGCATACAGAACTGCACATCTGCTTCCCACATTATAGAGAATAAACAGAAATTCTCAATCTAGCTTAATAAGCCCAACCTACTTTGTGGTTTAATAAATGTGAAGGTACCTGTTTTGTTGTGATGCTAACTGGGGCATGGATGAGTATTCTCAAAGCTACTGGCAAATTATGGCAAAGTGGGGATAAGAGGAAACTTACACTTCCTGCAGTGTTTTGAGTGGACTCACATAATGAATAAAATGACTCACACAGTGAACACAATGAAGAAACTGGCACCATTGAAATACGCCACAGAACGTAAAAAAAATTCTTCACAAATTTTTATAACCCCATTGATTCACCTTCTTATTTATTTTCTTGTTCATTTGCTCTTGTGATAGGACCCTCTTTGCTTCAGACTTTACCAGATACATTAGATTTTCAGAGACCTCAGTATGACGTTTCAATAAAGGCATTAGATGCACAATTAATTATTTTCTCTGATCAATTCGAAATTCTGATGAGGAAGATATGTAGTCCATAAATGTAGAGATATAAGGAGTATTACATTAAAATAATATCTTTAGTCAAAATAATTTTAATTCTGAACTCAAATCCTGACAAGTAATGGAAAATATTTATTTCAGCTTGTCTCCTCACAGTAGTGTAAATCTCTGTGTATCTCAAAATGTTGCCTCTTATTTAGTATAGCCATACTAGCTAAGGGTTTCCAGACTGAATTGTTACTTCAATTTGTAGTAGCTAAGAGAAAACCACCCCTTCACCCTGTGAAGGTTCACTGAGAATCAACTGGCTAAAGGCAGGTTGACTGGAGAAAAGGCATACAAATTTATTAACATTCATGGGACTCTTACAAAATATAAGATCTCAAAGAAATGGCCAGATAGTTTATGCTTTGATAACATCCTGAGGTTACAGAAAGAATGAGGGCTTGGGCCATGGCCAAAACCAGATTACAGTGGTAAATTAAGTTATGGTGGCAAGACAGCTTATGAGTGTGGGAGAAAAGAAGACCTGGTTAGCTAAAGTGCTTTTGTTATGTAGATGAAACCTCACAGATAGCAGCCTTCAGAAAGAACAAATGGTAAATGCTTCTTTCAGACCTATAAAAATGTGAGACTCTCAGTTAATCTTCACTTTCAGATAAGGGAGGGCCTCAGAGAAAATCTGATTGAACAATGCAGATTTTCTCTACAGATGTTAATATTTCCCACATAAGAGAGCTTTCTAGTTATTCTTGTATTTCCAGTCCTTCTGAATATCCATCTTAAAATATGTCAAACAGTCATATCTTAGGGTGAAATATTTTTATTTTCTTCAAATATATCATATTCTAGGTTATATTGTTGGTCCCTTATAGTCCATTGGCTCTGAGTTGATGAGATATGCTTGAGAAAGTGATACAGTGATACGGATCCAATAACTAGAGAAACACAAGGGTCCTTGTCTTGTGCTGTCTAGATAAATGACATGGTCACACATTAAGTGGTTTTAAGGAGCAGAGAAGTTAATAAGCAAGAAAGAAGGAAAAAACCTCCCCTGTACTTAGACAGAAAGAGTGGGGCTCCGAATGGAGAGAAAATCCCGATGTGGGGCAGAAGGCAGTTGGTTATATTAGAAGGCTGGCAGAGGTGGTGTCTGTTTTGCATAGGGCCCAGAGGATTAGTTTGACCATCAGTGTCATTTATGTAGCTCATGAAAAAATTGGCCCTCCCACCCTAGCCTTTTAATTTGCAAATGCAGGTCACCACAATGTCCTGCACAGGTGAAGTCATCTGGAGGCAGCAGCGATATCTGGCATATGTAGTGACAAAGAGAAATGGGTGTGAACTGCCAGGTTGAATGGACCTGGTTTGTAATCACTTGTTGAGTCTGTGCTGCAGATTCTGGCCAAGCAACAGATGAGAGTACTCAGACACAGATATACAGTGAAAGAGTGCTAGGGGACTACCCAGAGAGTGAGCGGTCTTGATAAGCTGGCACCGATCACTTTTATTCAGTATTCAGTACAGACATAATGCCGAAACCCTGGATCCAGCACAATCTATGGATAATTAACATTGTTGTCTTTCTTTCAGGGAGCAGTTATACATGCAGATGAACAAAGGTCAGTTTTAGGGCAACATGAGTAAACAAGCAATTTGATAAACTCCTTTGTACCTGCTCCTTGCCCATTGCCTCAGGGTAATAACAGCCACCTTCAGCTCCTTCTTTTCCAAAGCTTTGCAAAAATACCTGGCCTTCCAAGAAAATTTGAGCCTTTCCTGTAATTTTTCCCACCACCTGACCAATCTCCTACAACTCCCCCTTTTCTCTTTTTGGCATCAGGTTCTGTTGATTAAAGAGTACCCATGTATACAGCAACAGGTTTGTCAGGTTCAGTGGTTATAAGTTGTGTTCAGGCTTTGAATACTAGAATTATTAAATAACATAAGACAAGCATGAGTATAATTGGTAACATTCTTTTCCAATCAAGGAGTGACATGTAGTGTTACTTGGCACCTTGTTCCAATGTGTGCCGTTACTGAGGGACCCTGCCAGGGATATGTTAATCCTTTCTAGCCAAGCAATATTGGAGGCTGAGAAGGGGGTGTTTGCCTAGGTAACAGCACAGAAAAAAGGCTGATCTAAGAGATAAGCTCAATAGAGTGTAGCAGGTACAGGTGGCAGGCACAGTGAGAGAAAAAGGAAGTTTAATACCCTATGAAAGTTGCAATGTATGACAGATAGCATGGCAAGAAAAAGATTATCTGGAGTGAATGGTGTCTGTGTCCAGAGCAGGACTGGCTCAGCCTCCTGAGTCATCTTTTTGAGCATTCCTCAGGTAATGTCCAGGGCTTGTGTTATCCTAGGAGGCCACAATATCTGGGGCTACAGGTCCTGCAGGGTCATTCCCTTCATTTCTGGTATTGGATTGCTTCCTAGCCATGCCATGGTATGGTTTGATGTGTTGTGCTGGAATCCAAAGAGGGCCTGAGGGAGTGTGAACACAAGCATATCCTTTTCCCCTTGTTAGTAAATTGTTTGGACCAAACCATACATTACTATTCACACCTTTCCATAAAACTGCAGGTTTTATGTCTTGAGAGGTTTTAGCAAAGTGCTTTTCTATAGCTGATTGAAATTTGTCATCTAATACAAGAAATTAAGGATAAATAAGGCTTGTCCCAGTAGTGTTGCAGGGTCCTTATTCATATTCCCCTTTTTTTTTGTTTTCTGAGCATATTTTTAAGGGTGGAGTGGGCATGTTCTACTATGGCCTGTCCTTGGGGATTATATGGGATGCCTGTGGAATGTCAGACATCCCATGTGTGACAAAATTGTTGAAATTGTGAGGTGACATAAGCTGGACTACTATCAGTTTTAATTTTTGTGGGCCACCCCATAAAGGCAAAAGTTAAAAGAATATGTTTAATAACATATCAGGTAGACTCTCCAGAAAGAGCACATGCACTAATTAGATGAGAATTGGTATCAATGGATACATGTACAAATCTTAGATTTCCAAATTCAGGGATATGTGTGACATCTGTTTGCCATAACTGATTAGGTTCTAGTCCTCCAGGGTTAATGCCTGTTGAAGGAGAGAATGTGCCTGTGAGCTGGCAATCTGGGCATTGCAGGATGATTAGTTTAGCTAGTCTTTGGGTAAGTTGAAATTGTTGAGTTAAGTTTCCCCAATTTTGGTGGAAAAATTGATGCAATTGGGTGGCTTGGTCAAAAAGTGATGTCATAACCTGCAGCTCTGCTTGATCATTGCCATATGCCAGTGGATCAGGCAGTGAACTCTGGGCTCCAATATATGTGATAAAAATAGGATGCGTTTTTAGATCTAGCAGTTGCTGAAGCTGAAGAAAAAGGGCATATAGAATGGGCCCTAGAGTAGACTTAATTACGGCTGTCTCAAGGTTCTGCAACAAGCAGAGTAAGAAGAGTCACTAAGCATATTGATGGGCTGAGGAGAAAAGGTTTTCATGACAAATATTAAGCCTCCAACCTCAGGTCTCTGAGTGTCAGTAAATCCAGAAAGAGTGAGGGAATTTTGCAATTCCCACCAAATAGTCACTTCTCCATATTTAACAGAGCCATTATTAAAGAGCATTAAAGCGTTAGGTATGGGGGAGTGAAATACTTTTGCAGGAAAAATAACAGGAGTAGGAGATAAGAACTGAAGTAGTTTGTCAGCAGGAAGAGCATGCTCTGTATGGCCTACAGAATCAGACAGGGCTATCTGAAGATCTAGAGATAGGGGAAAGACTGCTTCAAATTGCTCTGTGTGTGTGTGTGT
>NW_016107926.1:401675-427143 GCF_001604975.1 Cebus imitator | reverse complement strand
TGTGTGTGTGTGTGTGTGTGTGTGTGTGTTTGGATAGAGTCTCACTCTGTCATCCAGGTGCAGTGGTGCAATCTTGGCTCACTGCAACTTCTGTCTCCTGGGTTCAAGCAATTCTCCTGTCTCAGCCTCCAGACTAGCTGGGATTACAGACATGTGCCACCATGCCCAACTAATTTTATGTGTTTTTAGTAGAGATGGGCTTTCACCGTGCTGACCAGGCTGGTCTTGAACTCCTGATCTTGTGATCCTCCTGCCTCAGCCTCCCCAAATTGCTCTTTAATCAAGGGAATTTTTATGATGTCGGGGTCATAACCTGGCAACAGATTACATGATCTGTGGCCCATATAGACGACTTTACTAACTAGCTGCATATAGGAAGATAGTGTTTTAGTCCTGATATGTGAGTAAAAAACCCATTGTAGGAAGCATAGCCCTAGGGCCATTTGTCCTATTAATCCTCTTGGGGAATCGTTAATAGGAAAAACAAACAATTGAATGCAATATTTTGGGTCTATGCGATCTAGTTGCCGATGAGAAATAGCCTAATCTCTTTCCTCAATTTTCTTGTTTATTGTGGGGTTTAAATACCTGGGAGAATTTAAGGGCTCTATTGCCTTTTAAGATAGAAAACGGGTTTTATAATTTGTCAGTAGTTATGCCTAAGGTGGGACAAAGCCAGTTAATGTTACCTAGTAATTTCTGTTAATCATTTAAGGTTTGTAAGTTGCTAGTATTTAATTTAAGTTTCTGGGGTCTTACTGACCGGGAAATTAGTATGTATCCAAGATATTTCCAAGAAGAAGACATTTGTATGTTTTCAGGTGCTATGATTAAACCTCTTAACTGTGTATTCCTTTGGACAGAGGCATATAAAGTTGAAAGTACTGGCTCTGTTGGGGCTGCTAGTAAAATATTATCCATAAAATGAATAATCTTGCAATTATAAAATTCTTTTCTACTGTAGAGCAAAGCCTGATTTACATGTTACTGATACATTGTAGCACTGTTCAGCATTCTGTAAGGAAGTACTTTCCAATGAATTTGGCAAGCTGGCCTTTCATTATTGATAGCTAGCATTGTAAATGTATTTTTTTCTCTTCCTGTTCTGCAAGAGGAATGGTATAAAAGCAGTCTTTTAAGTCAATAACAACTATATGCCAATTTTGAGGAATCACTGTGGGAGAAGGGAGTTCCAGTTGAAAAGGCACCATAGGTTGCAGATTAGCATTAATAGCCTGTAAGTCATGCAGAAGTCTTCATTTACCGGATATTTTGGGAATGAGAAAAATGGGTCATTTCCAGGGACTGTGAGATGATTCATTATAGCAGGCTTTTAATTGCTCCTCAACTAATTCATGGGCTCGTTGTAATTTCTCTCCCTTTAAAGACCACTGTTCTACCCAAATAGGATTTTGAGAGAGTCACACCAGGGATAGGGAAGGAATAATAATAGCCAATATTAGAAAAATGTCTGCTATTTGCATAATTCATCAAATTCTGCCCTTCAGAGGAGCTATAGACTGGAGTCTGAAGTTGTTTTAGCTAGCACTGACCAGTCCCATGAGATCATATGTAAGTTGTTTGCTATGGCCTCACTTAATCCTTTCATAAATGGACTAGCAACTTCATTTTCTCTAATGTTTTTTCTTATCTCTGTAAGTGTCAAAACAAATGGATTCATATACCTGGTTGTCTTGTCAGTCTAGCATTACCAGGCAGGCTAAAAGCCCGCCTTCTAAGACCGCTTGCCTAAGACAGTGTCCCATAGCTGTAGCATATCCCTTGTCTTTTTTTTTTTTTCCAATTTATTGGGGAAGGGGGCTCGGGGAGACCTCTGTTTCCTCTGTGGCACTTTAACTCGGTAATGGCAGAGCTCAGGGAGAATAAGGAGGTGGTAAGGTAGGTGATGGTTCCCCCTCCCTTCCCTTTTTAGGCTCTTCTGTGTAGAGCAGGGCCAAAGCAGCCCTAACTAAGGCCCATAACATTAAAGATGTTACTGGAACCCATTGCCCTTGTGCATGGTATTGTTTAAGATTTCTCCCCACTTGTTTCCAAAGCTCTACATCTAGCGTACCTTCCTCTGGGAACCATGGGTTATGGGAAACAATAGTTTGCATTAGGTCCCTTAATTGAGCCTGCAAAACTGAGGCTCTGCTAGCTTTAAGCAGCTGTTTCAATATTTTTTTGTACTATTTCTGTTGGGCTGATGTTGTCCCATGATGAAACCCTAGCCTGAAAAATTTCCTTGAACTTGAAAATCCTGAGCAGGCACCTATGATTGACTTACTGACTACACAGTCTCTGTATCTTCAGATTCAAGGGCCCTGTCTCAATCTGTTGCAGTGTTCCTCATGTGGGGGCCCAGTTGCTGAGTCTGTCCTGCAGGCTCTGGCAAAACAATGGATGAGAGAAGTATTTATACATAGGTATGAAGTGAAAGAGCTCTAGGGGACTGCCTGGAGAGTGAGCAGTCTCAATAAGCTGGCACTGCTTGCTTTTATTCAGTACTTTGTATAGACAATCACAAAAGCCTGGAGCTAACACAATCTGTGGGTAATTGACAATGTTGTCCCCTTTTCAGGGAGCAGTCATGAGCACAGATGAGCAGAGTTCAGTTTTAGGACAACATGAGTAAACAAGCTGTTTAGTTAAACTCCCATACATTCCCTTGTACCTACTCCTCACCCTTTGCTTCAGGGTAAGAATGGCTGCCTTCAGCTCATTCTTCCCAGAAGCTTTGAATAACCTCTCATCCTTCTAAGAATGTTTGCATCTTTCCCATAATTTTTCCCACCACCCTGACTGATCTCCTACAATCACTTGCATTTTCATATCAATGCTTTCCCTTCTGGCTTTTGAAGCCACTTTTCTGTTAGAAAATAAATGTTTTGGCAGCTGCTTTTATCAAAAGGAAAAAAAGCCTTACCAGGGACTCCTTACCCTATGTACCTACAATAATTTCTTAAGAACTTCTGTAATATTCCCCCTGAGGAAATGACACCCTAACTGCTGTTAACAATTTTTTTAGGTCATGGCTTTTTCTGGCTACTTCCTGCTTAAAAGGGATGATGGGTGAGGAAAAGAAGCTAGATCTCCTCCTGGGGTTGATCTAAGGATCCTCAGAAGAATAGCATGTCTATGCATGGTTCATTTGCATCACCAATTTTAGTTTGATTGCTTCTAGGTGAAAGGAAACAATTCTAGTTTTAGTTCTGAGTATATATAGACCAAATATTAATACAAGACATATAAGAAAGAATGGGCTTAATAAAGGAATTAATCAATTTTATAAAGAAGACTGGAATTCATTAGAGAGGGATTGTAGTAACTCAAATCTGAAGCCCACATTTTCTCTTAGCCTGTCAATGAGTTTGATTTGATCTTTAAATAACTGCAGGTTTTCCTCTACCTAACTAGTGGTGTTAATCCAGAAGCAACATGTTTCATTTACAAGTGCACAGGTAACTCCTAATGCAGCTGTAAGGAAATCTAAGCCCCATCTATTTTGTGCTACTACTGAGGCAAAAGAGTCTATAGATTGCTGTTGTGCCTCTATGGCACCCACAGTTACCTTCCTTCCTCGTTGCATCATAATAGAAATATTATGTACTGATCTTTCTAGGAGAGGGATACCCTAAAAACAGAATACAGCTCTGGTTATAGAATTTTCCATTCATGTTTTTTCTAAGATGTGATTATCATGTACATGTCCTCCCCAGTCTGCCCTTGCAGTTAAATCACCATATGAGGGCAATAGAAATGATATCTCTCTTTGTCCAGTGCATTTGATATAGTGCAGTTTTTAGAAAAGAGGCTAAGTTATGAATGTCCCCAGATGATGCTGCCATCTTGGAGGAATTTTAAAATAATAAATCAGGAACTACTAGTATAGTAGTTGAATTAGTATAGTACAAATTCCCTTCCAATGCCTTGAAAGGATTCAATGTATCCAGGTGCCCCAAAGAAAATATAGCCCTGTTTCTGGAATGAATGGTTGTACGTTGTGGCTTGTGAGATGCTGGCAGAATTTTGTCCTATCTCAGAAGTTTCCCTAGTTTACATATAATATGGGCATCCTTGGGATAAGGATATCCATATTTAGGACAGTAATTTATGATACCATTTGGAATTCGACATGCCAAGTGAGAAGGGTCCACCTGACAAATGGAGTTTCAAAAAATTAGAGACAAATATACCTTGACCAATATCTCAGATGATCCTTGTGGCAAGGGCTATTCAGATGTTTCTAGTTATCCCATAGATTTGTAGGCCACTACTGTTAGCAAACATCATACAAGGGTCTGGAATTTCATAAAGAGGTATGTTTGGAAAGGCCCACATGTTATTCTTTACATTGCAGTTCAGGTGGTTACTTAGAGCATGCCACCCCCATTGGGACTTTCAACCAGAAGGAGAGGCTAGATTCCAAAAGCCCCCCATTAGGGTTTTTGATCTTGTTAGATCTCCCCTGTAGTGCCTTCCTCCCCTAATCTTTGAACTATCAGCAGTTAGTTGCAAGTGTGATTTTACAATATCTGAGATCTCCCAAGGATGGTCCTTGCTCACTCCTTTTAAAGCAGAGGGAGACATTTGTTATTACTTGGTCAACTTTTCCCAGCCTAAGGGTGTGAAACTTATCTTCGGGCAGAGTGTTCTCCTGAGAGGACTTAGTTGCCCAGTAAAAAATGCTCCCATACCATGTCCCATTAATGCCTGATAAGTCTTTAAGGGTTAAAGGTAAATCTAACAAAGGGAATCCTAAGATTTTGAGTTCTGGGTCATTGAAAGTTTCCTTAGTGTCACTGAACTGAGCAAACTGCTTAGGACAGACCCAACAATTATTCTTGTTGTACAAATGGGCCACGGCTGTTATTGTAAGAGCTATAGGGTGTGATGTATTACTAAGTCTGATAAAAAAAAAGTCCTAACAGATTTAGTGATAGTAAAACACTTATGTTTACTTTCTATTAGTAACTGTTATTCCTGGTATAAGAATAATTAAGAAAACTGCTACAGTAATTGAGATTCTTTGTCTGATATTCCACCCTGAGATGCTACAGTATATAGTCCTACTGGAAATAATAAATATAACAATTCCCACAAGGGTGATGTAGTAAATAATTTCCATCAAAAAGAAGTTCTATTTGGCAATGAATCTCAAAAAGAGAATGGCCAAATACTTTCATTCCTACAAAAAGCATTTTTGTAGGTAGGGATGAGACTGAATAAGATGCAGAGTTCTCAGTTACTTATCTTCTGTGATTTTCAGCTTTAAATCTCCGTTTTCTTCACATTGATATTCAGGACATCCTTCTGGGCTGTCAGGGATTGCTCCTTCTGCACTCCAGGCTTTGACTTAAGTGCGACGTATCCAGGAGTCAGTTCCTATAACTTTTATTGATGAGGGGCTTGACAAAAGAATAGTGTAAGGCCCTTCTCAGCTTGGGCGTAGGAAGTGAGAGAGAGAAAGGACAACCTTTACCAGTACCAAATCTCCTGGGTTACATAGAGGTGTTCCCATTTGCTGAGGTTGGGCCAGAGAGGTTATATGCTTAACTAGCACAGAGGTTTCCTGATCTAATAGAAGATCATTGGTAAGGAAAAGTTGTCGGTGTAGCATCTCAAGGGACTAAGACCTAATTTTGAAAGGGCTAATTTTTATTTGTAGTAAGGCCATAAGAAGAATAGTGAACCAAGGAAGGTAAGTTTCTTGGAATAATTTTCTGAGGTGTCTCTTGATAATATCATTAATTTTGTCTACCTTTCCTGAGGATTGGGGTCTTCAAGCACAATGGAGATGATATTTTATGCCTAGTGCTTTTGAGACCCCTTGTGTGACTGATGCCTTAAATGAGGGTCCATTATCACTTTGAAGGTACTTAGGTAAACCAAAGTGGAGAATTATTTCATTAACTAACCCTTTTATTATCTCAGATACTTTTCCTGTATGGCACAGAAATGCCTCTACTTAGTTAGTGAAAGTATCTACTGATTCCAGTAGGTATTGAATGCCCTTTACCTTTGGCATGTGGGTGAAGTCTAGCTGCCAGTCTTCCCCTGGAAAACTTTCTATTCCTTGGGTTTGAGAAAGATGGAGTTGCCTGTCCAGGAGATTAAAGATAGACTTCACAAGCATTAACAACTTGCTTGACTGTTTTTAGTAAGTTCTGTCTTGCAAACAATCTCTGGGCATATTGATAAGTTTTATCGTTTCCTAAGTGAAAAGCTTGATGAAGGATTTTAAGGACTTTCCATTGGCTAGATGCTGGCAAGTGGAATTTGCCATCCTCTGTCTGTAACCAACCTGAGTGCTGAAAGGTATACCCTTGAGAGGTAGCCCATTCTATTTCTATAGGGGAGTACTGAGGTTTAATTTATCTTATGGAGCCTTCCCAGATTAGAGGGGTTTGAAGTGTGTTGATGTCTTGACACTTCCTTTCCACTGACTTAGCTGCCTGATAAGCTAATCTATTTCCTTTGGCTACCTCATCTGTTCCTTTTTGATTTTCCTTATGATGTATCACTGTTATTTCTTGCGGCAGGAGAACTGAATTAACCTGTAAATTTCCCAGTGATATTTTCTATGAATTCATTAAAAAAATGTTTGTCCTTTCAAATGGCAGCATGAGCATAGAGAACCAGGAAAGCATACTTGGAATCATTGTAAACAGTAGCTACCTTTCCTTTGCTTAATTCAGTTGCTATTGTAAGAGCTATTAGCTCAGCTAATTGAGCACTTGTGCCTGGAATGAGAGACTCATTTTCATTGACGTCATTTAGAGTGACTACTGCATATTCTGTCTTATGGATTCCTTATTCTACAAAAGCGTTTCCATCTGTGAAGAGGATCCATTCTGGGTTCTCTAGGGGAGTTTCCGTGAGATCTTTCCTGGCTGCATAGGTCTATATTACGACTTGTTCACAGTCATTCTTAGGTTTCCCAGTTTCCTTGGGACAGAAGGTGGCTCAATTTAGGCAAGAAAAAAGTCTTAAATTGGATATTGAAATCCTCTAACTCAGCAGGGCATGAAATTTAAGGAGCTGGCAATCTGTTAGCCAAACTCTCCCCCTAGAGTACAGTAGTTCTGCCACATTATGTGGGGTGTAAACAGTTAAATCATTTCCTAGGGTTAACTCGGAGACTTCTGGGACTAGTAGAGCCATGGAGGTAATATCTTGGCGGCATGCTGGCAATCCTTTAGTCACCAAATCCATTTCCTTGCTTAGGTAACCCACTGGCTGTTGAGCTGGTCCTTATGCCTGTGTTAAA
The DNA here is from genome assembly GCF_001604975.1 of Cebus imitator. Lineage (NCBI taxonomy): Eukaryota > Metazoa > Chordata > Mammalia > Primates > Cebidae > Cebus > Cebus imitator. The sequence goes on along the minus strand of NW_016107926.1, from coordinate 419,873 downwards.
ACTTCCAGGGCCATTTTCTTCCTTTCTGATACATACAAATGGAAGGCCGTCTCTACAGGAAGACTGAGAGCTATTTTTCTTAGCTGGTCAAAGGCCTTTTGAGCTTAAGGTTCTCAGGTTAAAAGATGCCTTTTAGGTCTCTGAGCTTCTTTTATGAGGTTATGTAACAGATGGGCTATTTCACCATACTGAGGTTTCCATAGTCTACAAAATCCTGTAATGCCCTCCCAAATTCTCTGAGTTGATTGAGGATTTGGGGGAGGGAGAAGGAGGAAATGAGCTTAATCCTTTCTTCTAATGTTCTGGTCCTCTCAGACAGCACTAAACCTAGGTACTTCACTGAGGTTTTGCAAAGCTGGGCCTTGGGTTTTGAAACCTTATATCCTCTGCTAGATAACAAGTTGAGAAGAGCTTCAGTGCCTTCCTGAGAAGCTTTCTCAGTTTGCGCAGGTAGCAGAATATCATCAACATACAGCATCCTAACTTCAGGATGGGAGAATTCAGAGAGATCTGTTGACACTGCCTGTCATATGGTTGAGGACTATCTTGAAATCCCTGAGGCAGCACCATTTATGTTAACTGGGGAGTTTGGCCAAAGGGATCTTTGAAGGCAAACAGGTATTCAAAGTCAGGATTTAATGGTATGCAGAAAGAGGCATTAGTTCCCTCAGGTATTTGAGTGATCAGGGTATGGGGATTAGGTACCACTGGATGGATTGGAACTTCAGCTTCATAATGAGGTGAAGATTCTGAACTAGTCTCTATCGTTATGGGGCTTTTGCAGTCCTAATAGCGGGGTATTGCAGGGGCTATTACAGGGTTTAAGTAAGTTCTGCACCTTTAGGTTATTAATAATGGCTTCTAGCCTTTTCCTAGCCTTTGGCCTTAGGGGATACTATCTCCGTTTAAGAAAAGAAGTGGGAAATTTAAGACACATCTGAACTGGCCTAGTGGTTATAGTTTAGCCTATTCTTCTTTCAGTTGCCAACACTTCTGAATTAATGTTAATTTCCATCAGGGGGAAGCAAATTGTTTGTTATGGGGCTACATGGATGCTGGCCCCCATGTAAACTAGAATATCTCTGATAAAGGAGTGGGACTTTCAGGCATAATTAAAAAGGCAGGTGTAAATAGTAAGTCCCCCCCATTTCCAGCTAAGGGGTTGAGAAAAATATCAGGTTAGAGTTTCTTTTTCTGAGACACCTTATAAGGTCATGCTGTGGGAAGAGGGGAGGCCTGGATTAGAGAGAAGAAAAGAGAGACTGGCTCCAGCATCGAGAAGGAGATCTACCTTTCTTCTTTTAATTTCCAGAATCACCAGGGATCCTGTGCTGTAATAGCAGTCTGAGTCGTTGGAGCTGGGGGTTTGAGCCCCAGGACCCATCAGTCCTGCTGGACAACCTATGAGACTGGTTCTGAACCCAGTGACCTTCATCTCCTGGGGCAGATCCATCTCTAGTGATCTCTGCCACATATTGCACAGGGTCAAGGTGGTTTTGTCTTGTTGCATGGGGATTCCTTCTTAAAATTACCTGATTTGCCACATTGATAACAACTAGTGGATGCACCCCATGGATCCCGGACTTCGCATGCTTGCAACACTGCTGCTAGAGCTTCTGTTCCTCTGTTGTATTTTCTCTCCTTTTCTTGGGTCTCCTCCTGATCCTTATTGTAAGAGACAAAAATGCCTATTCTCAGGAGGCTTTCTAGGGTACTGTCTGGTCCTATAGCTTGCTTCTGTATTGTCTTCTAATATTGAAAGCGGCCTGTGTGATAAACTTGTCCTTCAGGATAAGCTGTCCCTCAGCTGAACTGGGGATAAAGAGGTGTGTTTTATTAGCGCCTCTCTCATCCTTTTCATAAAAGCTGTGGGATTCTCATCTGGTTTTGGTCTATTGTGGAAAGTTTACAGTAATTAAGAGGTTTGGCTCTGTTTTTCTTTGTAGGCTCTTTAATATGCCACTTAAAAGTTCTTCCTTTTCTGTTCATCTCCTGAGTTATTGGGGTTTCAATCAGGATTGTCTACTGGAACTGCTTCTTTTCCTAGTGGGAATGGAGTTTCGACTTCCTCCTCACCTTCCCTATCTCCTTTTTTTACACCTTGGTCTGCTGTAGGAGGCATGTTGCTCATCTCTGCATTTTGTTGCTGCCTGGAGAATTGCCTGTTTTGCAGCTGGAGCGAGGGACTGACTTAGGAGCAACATAACATTTCTCCATGTGAGGTCAAACACCTGAGTTAAATTTTGGAAAATTTCTATATTCTTATAGGGGTCATTAGAAAATTAGCCTAAGTCTCCCTTTATTTGCTTAAGGTCCTGTAATGAGAAGAAAATTTGAACCTTCATGGCAGTATTCCCATTTGACATTTCCTGCAGAAGTAAGAGTGAAACAGGGAGAGTAGATAATACTGGAGACAGTGGAGATAGAGGAGTTGATGTTACAATTGGAGGGAAACTGAAAAGGTTGGGACATTCAGGAGCTCTCTCAGATTGTTCCTCTGGAACCTGCTTTAGCTGTGGGAAACTATTCCCTGTGGGCATACCTGCCATGACTGCTAAAAGAACTGGGTCCATTTTACAGACCTTGTAAAGGTCCAGGTTGTGTCACAGGATAAAGAAAGTCTGTATATAGGTGACCTCAGTCCATTTGCCCTTTTGTCTGCCTAAAAGATCTAACTGTTGGGTAATATTAAAATCAGGGCTCCCCAGCAGGCCAGGTTTGTCTGTCCTGAAAATGGTAGAAAGGCCATGCCCTTGTGGAATAGAATATGAGACACTTTTTCTTTGAAGTCTCATGGTTGAAGGAGTCCCAGTGCTTTAAAATGCCCTCTAGAGGAGTGCATGCTGAAGATAATCTGTTACACATCTAAAATAAGAAGTGAGAGAAGGCATTTCTTTAGTCTCCTTTTCTTCTGTATGTGACACCCAGGGTGGAGAAAAAACAGTGGGGGTGTCCCCTTGACCATTTTCTCTCCCTAGTTCCTGGGTCCTGGCACCCTGTTAAATGTGCCACCCATGGCTGCAGGTATGACCCTCTAAGACATGGGACCAGAGAAACTAGACTTCTGGTCCTAGTCATGCTTACCCAAATAGCCCTAGTCGTCTGCCTATTTGTCTTTGACTTCCTTAACTTGTATGACCTGTGTACCTCCCCCCACCCAGAAAAAATGGATTTAGAAAACACTGTATAAAAGGCAAGTCTCTTTAATGGAGGGAATGTGCTAGATTGCCTGCTGTTTCTATTACTGATTAAGTACTGTCTTCAGAGACAGAATAGGTGCTTAAAGGGATGCAGGGACCTAGTGGTAATTTTTCTGCTGATGGGACAGTATTGAGACTAAAATTTGGCTGTGGAAGACATTTAAGTCCTAACTGTCAAAAGCAAAACTTTCCCAGTCACAGAAGGGGCTTAGGGCCTGATTGCTAGTGATGTGAAGAAAACTGCAGTGTTGTCATAAAAAAAAAAAAAAAAGTTCCTCATGAAGAGGACTTCTATCTCCACTAGGCAATTCTGTTTGCTAAGAGACAGAGAGAGAGAGAGAGAGAGAGAGAGAGATGCTCACTATGTTGGGGGGGAGGCTGTTTCTTGAAAATTACAATGGAATTCTTGAGCTATACTCCCAATTACCAAATTCCCACACATTCAACACACACACACACACACACACACACACACACACAAAGAGACTGCAGATAGAAAACGAAGGAAAGGTTTTTGACAGTATAGCCAGGGATTCTCTGCCAAAACCCAAAGTAGGCTGTCAGAGGATGGGGGCCAGCCCAGAAGCCTTTGAATAATACCAGGGTGTGCCCTGGCCAGAAATTCTCAGTTGCCTAAAAATTTTTCTCTTCCTTGCAAAATGTTGAGGATTCCCTGTGAAAGGAGGCTAGCTTGGATGAAGTCAACCTTCCTAGCACCCTGTGAGTACGTGGGGATTGACTAAGTCCTCCCCAGCAAACCTCATATCTGGGTCTTTAAAAAACAAGCCTCAGAAATAAAAGTGAAAGAGTATGCTCTATACTCACTGTTCCAATAAATGTTGCACCTTGGATTCCCAGGCAATGCACCAAAAATGATACAGTTCTGACGACTGGAGAAACACCAGGGTCCCTTGTCTTGCAGTAATTAGATAAATGACGAGGAATACGTAAAGTGGTTTTCAGGATCAGAGAGTTCAATAAGCAATAAAGATGAAAAAAAACTCCCCTATACAGAAAGAGAGGGAGGGTGCTCTGAGCAGAGAGAAACACCCTGTGTGCAGTGCAAGGCAGTCAGTTGTATTAGCAGGCTGGAGGAGGCAGTGTCTGATTTGCATAGAGCCCAGGGAATTGGTTTGACCAGGTGTGCCATTCTTGTAGCCCATGAAAAATGTGGTCCTCCCATCCTAACCTTTTAATATGCAAATGCAGTCACCATGATGTCCTGCACACAGGTAGTTATCTGGAGGAAGCTATGACACATGGCACATATGGTGACAAGGAGAAGAGGGTGGGAACCACTACATTGGATTAACTGGGTTAATAGGTGCTAGAATTTGCATATCAGTGAGTGCCAACCTGCCATTTCAAGTCACTTTTCTGTTAATAATTAAATACTTCTGGAGCTGCTTTTAGTAAAAGAAAAAAGCTTTACTAAGGACCCTTTACCCTATCTGCCTAAAATAGTTTCTTAATAACTTCTCTAATAAAAGTACCTGTGAGACTAATAACTGCATAGATATTCCATTTATGTACTTTTATATACTTGTCATCCAAAAGAACAGCAGGATGGCTAATTAGTAGAAAGGAGAACTTTATTGATGATACCAGTTTGCAAACTGGAAAGAGAAGGTATCTGGAATGGGATAAAGATGCTCTGTTTTTGAGAAGCGAAGGGGCAGGTCTGGTTTTTGTGCCTCAGAAGGTCTATACTACCCACTATAGTCATACATATTCAGCAGCTTGCAGAAAAGTTACACATAATTTTGAGGGGAGTTGAGAGAATGTACAATCTATGAACATATATGTAAGGTACATCCCATTTTCCCTTTGGGGTGGGGCTTTACCATTAAAACATGGTGGAATTTGGCTCTTGCTTCAAAAGGCGAACTATAGAACACAAAGACATTTTGTGTGCAGCCTGTATAAGCTGGGTGAAACTGGCTTAAGCTCTGCAGTTACTTATCAGAAAGGAATGTTTGAAAGGTCAATTATCTCTTGAATCAGAGCTGTAGTGGTCTGGCTTGTAAATCAGAGTTAGGAAGTGTTTAATAGCTTCTCTGGCTAGGGAGTTGAGCAAATGTTTTTCTTTTTTTTAATATAGGAGCTGTAGGAATTTAGAAGAAGTGTTTCATGCCAGTAGGGCCCTGAAACCTCCATCCATGGGTAAGTTTTTTTTTTTTTTAAATTGATGTCGTTTATTATTATACTTTGTTCTGGGGTATATGTGCAGATTGTGCAGGTTTGTTACATAGGTACGCACGTGCCATGGTGGTGGTTTGCTGCATCCATTGCCCCGTCATCTACATTAGGTATTTCTCCTAATGCTATCCCGCCCCAATCTCCCCAACCCCTGCTATTCCTCCCCTAGCCCCCCACCTCCCAGGCCCTGGTGTGTGATATTCCCCTCCCTGTGTCCATGTGTTCTCAGTCCCTACAAAGGACATGAACTCATCCATTTTTATGGCTGCATAGTATTCCATGGTGTATATGTGCCACATTATCCAGTCTATCATTGATGGGCATTTGGGTTGGTTCCAAGTCTTTGCTATTGTGAACAGTGCCACAATAAACATATGTGTGCATGTGTCTTTATAACAGAACAATTTATAATCCTTTGGGTATATACCCAGTAATGGGGTTGCTTGGTCAAATAGCATTTCTAGTTCTAGATCCTTGAGGAATTGCCTCACTGTGTTCCACAATGGTTGAATTAACTTACACTCCCACCAACGGTGTAAAAGGGTTCCTTTTGTTTCTTTGAACTTATGAACTATTTTAGTTGATACAAGGGCATCTATTGATGTTTGTTTCTCAGATCATATGGTGTGGACTGTTTGTTTGTGTATGCGTATGATGTTTTAAAGTTTTTTCCCATGTTCTTCACCTCATAGCCACTTACTGTATTTTTCTATAAATATTGTTTATAAAACTTGTTTACAATAATATATAATAAAAATTGTGGGGTAATATTCTCAGGAATAATAACTAAGTGCATATTACTATGTTTTTCACTAATGTTTTTCAGGATAATATGTTTTTTCCAAGCAGCACTTTGTGGTTAAAAAATAATATACTGGCCGGGCGTGGTGGCTCACGCCTGTAATCCCAGCACTTTGGGAGGCCGAGGCGGGTGGATCACGAGCTCAATAGATCGAGACCATCCTGGTCAACAAGGTGAAACCCTGTCTCTACTAAAAGTACAAAAAAATCAGCTGGGCATGGTGGCGCATACCTGTAATCCCAGCTACTCAGGAGGCTGAGGCAGGAGAATTGCCTGAACCCAGGAGGCGGAGGTTGCGGTGAGCCGAGATCGCGCCATTGCACTCCAGCCTGGGTAACAGGAGCGAAACTCCGTCTCAAAAAAAATATATACTATCACTGAAACAGTAACTCATAGCAACACAACTTGAATCTTTGCCTTAGTCACCACATAGCCTTCTTTCGTAAGTCCCTTTGTGTCAAATCTCTCTCTCCTTTTTGTTGGAAAACACCATTCATTAAAGATTGCTAGTGGTTCATCCAGCCAAAGAGGTCCAAGTGGATCTGTAAACTTTGGTGGTGGTCATGCAGGTGGTTTGTGTGGGAATGGCAACTTTGTTCATTGAGGAAACTTCAGTGGTTATGGTAGCTTTCGTGGCAGCTGTAGTGGTGGTAGATACGGTGGCAGTGGGGCTAGCTTTAATGGATTTGGAAAATATAAGCAATTTTGGAGGTGGTGGAAGCTACAATGATTTCGGCAATTACAATAGTCTTCAAATTTTGGATCCATGAAAGAAGGAAACTTTGGAGGCAGAAGCTCTGGCCTGTATGGTGGTCAAGGCTGGTATTTTTCCAAACCACAAAACCAAGGTGGCTATAGTTGTTTCAGTAGCATCAGTAGCTATGACAGTGATAGAAGATCTTAATTAGGAAACAAAGCTTAGCAGGAGAGTAGAGCCAGAGAAGTGACAGGGAAGCTACAGGTTACAACAGATTTGTGAATTCAGACAAGCATTGTGGTAGCAGAGCTTAGCTGCTACAAAGAAGACGTGTTTTAAACAAATACTAGTGTATGGGCAGAAAACTTGAGGACTGTATTTGTAATTGTATAACAGGTTACTTTACTTTCTGTTCTGTGGAAAGTGTAAAGCATTCCAACAAAGGGTTTTAATGTAGATCTTTTTACATTTTGTGCTTATATGGTTTGGATGTTTTGTCCCCTCCAAATCTTACTGAAAACATGACCTCCAATGTTGGAGGTAGGCCTAGTTTGAAGTGTCTGAGTCATGGGGACAAATTCCCTATAAATGTCTTGGTGCTGCCTTCGCTACACTGATGAGTTCTCACTCTTGGTTCACACAAGATCTGGTTGTGTAAATATTTTGGCACTTCCTCCCTCCTCTCTTGCCTCCTAGCAGGCTTCCCCTTTGCCTTCTGCCATGGTTGTAAACTTCATGAGGCCCTTACCAGAAGCAGATGCCAGCACCATGCTTCATGTACAACCTACAGAACTGTGAGCCAACATAAACCTCTTTATAAACTATGCACCCTTGGGTATCTCATTATAGCAACACAAAAAGGAACTAACAAAATATTTCTTATAAAAATTATGTGATTATTTATTTAATGCTATATTCTATACTACTATATCATAACTTAGTAAAGAACAAGATTACACTTGTATAGTTCACTCCTGTGTACCCAGTGCCTAAATAATGCTTACCATTTGTTCCTCATTCATCATATATTTATTTATAGCTTCTTTTTCAAAATTATTAGAAGCCAATAATTTCTCAACAAATGTTGATAAAATTATGTTTATCTACATGAATGCATAAATCCAAATACTACTATTCCAAGAATAATTGAAACCCCTAAGAAATTAAAGACACATTTTTATCATTCTAGAAGTTATACTTTAATCAAAATGTAAATATGCACAAAATCTATTTGAGAATCAATGACACCACAATAAACCAAGTAAAGTACGCAGTGCAAACTACGTTCCTTTATTAGTTGTTGGGAATTTTTTTTAGAAAAAACAAACCAATAGGATATGTATAATAAGATTTACTCTAAGGAACTGACTCATATGATTATGAAGGAGGCTGAGAAGTCCCACAATCTGCCATCTGCAAGCTGAAGGACCAAGAAGGTCTGTGGTGTAATTCAAAGGCTTGAGAGTGGAAAGTCAATGGTAGATTCTATCCAGTGTGAGTCTGACATCCTGAGAACCAGGAATGCCTGATCAGAAGAAAGTTAATATCCCAGCTCAAACAGTCAGACAGAGGATAAAATTCAACCTTATTCTACACGCTTGTTTTATTCAGGCCCTTGGGGATTAGATAATGTCCACCCACATGAGGGAGGGCTATCTACTTTACTCAGCCCACCAATTATATGTTAATCTCTTCTAAAAACACCTTTATAGGCACACTTAGAAATAATGTTTAACCAGCTATCTAGACTTCCAGTGGCCCAATGAAGTTGATACATAAACTTAAGCATCATATATGCCCATGATGAAATGAAAAGAGTAATCATTTCTTGCAACCCAGCTCGTTCTAACAAACTTACCACGTGTCACAAATAAATAAAACAACCTATAGAAGAGGATAATTTATATTGGTGTTTCTTTTTTCAGATATAAGTCCACAGTGGCCCAGTTTTATATTTTGATAATGTTGCTAAATTTTGCACCAGCTTATGTAAGGTTCTCTATACCTTTTTATACAGAGAACATTTATTGCTCTTAGGCACACAATATTATAGCAATAACAGTAGGCTCACTCAACTGGTTAGTACATTACACTGAAAAATCTATAAGCAAAGATTTGGCCCCTTAAGCAGATCAGGTGGAGCTACTTTAATTCATCATCACAAACTGAATATCTAAAATGGGTCAGTTTATTTTATGCCAGAGGTAACTCAGAGACTTGGGGCTTGAGCAGCATAATTTTAATGCAATTATTACACCACACAGGGTTTCAGAAGTGAGGAAAGACAAATTATCAATGCAAACCCACTATAAGTATGAGTAATGTCTCAAGATGAAAATTATTTTAAGCAGATAGTTTTGTTTAGAAAACAATGCTATAAGAATATAATAATGCTCTTAAGTATATGTGATTCGAAATATACCAAATTTACCAATAATTAAAAAGATATGTTTACTAGTAACTAGAGACCAGGTAATTCCCAACTCAATTAACTTACAGATTTTTTAAAAAATCTATAGTTAATTCTACCTCATAGCTGAAATCACTGACTTTGTGATTAAGCAAGATGTGTGCCACTGTGTATGTGTGCAGGGGAGGTTACTTGACTAACTCAAATACAGCTCTGAAAACAGCATATACTAGAAGGAATTAGCTCATATGATTATGGTGGCTGAGAAGTCCCATTAACTGCTCAAAAGTGATATACACGATTCAGTCAGTTTAGCTATCATTTTATATAGTATACACGATGAAAGATTATCTGTGAAATATTTCTGTACACACAACTATACATTCTTTCAACTTTATTCCTCAGAGAGTGGCACTGTCCAATATGGCCATCAATAACTACAACCCACAGGTGGATGTTTAGGATTCAGTTCAAATAAGACAAATAAATAAAATTTAAAATGAGTCCTTAGTCTCAGTAGCTACGTTTCAAGGACTCAATAGCTACATGTGATTAGAAGCTATAGTATCAGACAATTTCCATTTTCAAGGCCGGGCGCGGTGGTTCACGCCTGTAATCCCAGCACTTTGGGAGGCCGAGGCGGGTGGATCACGAGGTCAAGAGATCGAGACCATCCTGGTCAACAGGTTGAAACCCCGTCTCTACTAAAAAAAAAAATACAAAAAATTAGCTGGGCATGGTGGCGCGTGCCTGTAATCCCAGCTACTCAGGAGGTCGAGGCAGGAGAATTGCCTGAACCCAGGAGGTGAAGGCTGCGGTGAGCCGAGATCGCGCCATTGCACTCCAGCCTGGGTAACAAGAGCGAAACTCCGTCCCAAAAAAAAAAAAAAAAAAAAAAAAAAAATTTCCATTTTCAATGAAGTTTCTATTGGACAGACTGCTTTAGAGATGGTCTATGCAGGATAGTTGCATCAATTACATCTAATCCTCAATCTTTATATATCAACCGCTTTGATTTATATAAAGTATCTTGAGGCCTTGACAAGGTTCCACAAAGTATAAGACTACACATGTAGTTTGTATGTTTCCCTATACACATTTAAACACAATGTTATAATGTAGGAGAGCAAAAATTTACATTCCCCAAATCAGAAGTCATTTTCACCTAATAATATATTTTAAGCTATAAATTAAAGGTCAATATCTGAAAAAATAATGCCTGTGATTTATTTTGAGCTTATCATCTTTCCAAGTTTTATACTTTTTTTGATTCTTGAGATCTTTTTAAAAAATGAAAACCTTTTAATCTAATTTCCATATTAAATTAATTTTCGGAAAGGAAATGCTAAATTTTGAAACCTTAAGCCTTTGCTACTTGTTGTTATATTCTTTATCTGCTTAATGCATGCTATGCTGGAATAGCTTTAGACTTACAGCTCATGTACCATAAACCTTTATTCATTTGGCTAATATCTGTTCAATTATTATCCCAGGTAAACAAGGGATTATACTAAAGAAACTTAAAATAACAGAAATAGCATAGATACATTGATGTACTTTATGAACATGTTTGTGGACATTCTAAAGTATAAAACACCTAAAACCAGAGATAACATGCAGTATAAATGACAGAATGAAAGGATTACACAGTTTTTGACTCTACAGTTAATAATTTCATATTTTTAAATATATTGCTAAGGCAGTGGAAAATACATACATATTTTTCCAGGAGTATGACAGAATTTTGAAAACAAAAAAGTGAAATAATGAATAAGAAATGGATAAAGCAGAGACCTATCTGATTTTACCCAACAATTTTATTTACTCTTGGAAAATACACCAAGAAGCGAATTCAAGAAATGAGAGCTATGATATAGACATTTGCAGGAATAATTTTAATAGCAAAAATATGGAAGTAATTTAAACATGCAAAAATATTAGTTAATAGTATCTCAAGTGAATGAGAACAGAACTATTATTAATAATCTATGGAAATTCAGAAATGCATTTGGGACAAGATCAGATAACAAAACTTTCCATGTGACGGCAAAATGTGAATTTAACTATCAACTTAGGAGTTTCTGGCTTGATCAGAGAAGGTAAGGATAATACTCAGAGATATCTGCACCTTAATTAGAAGGAATTAGCCCTAACAACCAGGGATTTGTGATTTTGAAATGTATTCTTTTTTTTTTTTTCTTCCCATTTATTTTATTGCATTTGAGGTTTTGGGGTACATGTGAAGAACATGCAAGATTGTTGCATAGGTACACACGTGGCAGTGTGATTTGCCACCTTCCTCCCCATCACCTACATCTGGCATCTCTCCCCTTGCCATCTCTCCCCAGCTCCCCACCCCCCACCATCCCTCCCCTATTTCCCCCCAACTGACCCCATTCTTAATGTTCTGTGCTCTGCTTAACAAATCATGAAACATTTCCAAATCACAAGGAAACACTGAGGTTTAGACTGTAACAATGGCTCTTAATGTTTGCCTACTACACCCATAGCCAGTCGACCTACATCTCCTCAGGTATGGATATCATCTAACCAGGATTTGTCGAAATCTCAGAATGCTTGAAAGCCCACCTAATTGTATCCTCTTATTTGTCATTTCTTGAAATTCATTAGCATGTAAGCAAAGGAGTGCATAAACATATACTTAATAGATTTTAGGATTAATTATTAGTGATAAAAATTACCTGAATACACATTTGTTTGGTTCTGACATACCTGTAAGGCCATTTGCATTAGATTTTTAAAAGAGAGCTATGATTATTTGGAACACTTAACACATGGGATGATGATAGAGAGCTGAGTGTGTGCAGGTTAATATACTCTCTGGTGAAGTGGTAATGGGTGGCACCCCTGGTGGATTAACTGCCTTCTTGTAAAGGAAAAGAAGAACCCTATATCAGCAGACAAACGACCGAATAGTCTGTCATTTGCTCTAGGAGTGTCAGAAATCTAAAGCTATTGGCTTCAATAATACATCATGCTAGAAGAAATTGTAACATACGTTTATTAAATACTTATTAAAGAAAGATCTAAATATGAAAATAAGTACTAGAGACAAAAGGTAACTTTAAAAGGCTTATGGTAGGCAATTATTGAGAACATTCACATATGCATTCAACACTTATTAATATTTTTTGAGTGATTAATAGTCACTGTTCTAGGCACTTAAAACACATCATTGGGTAAAACAGCAAAAATCCCTATACTTCTGCAGCTTACACTCTACAGAAGGAAGCTAGCAAATAGTAATTATAATATATAATTAGGTTATAGAATGTATGGGTGGGTTATGAGCTAGGATTAAAGCTTGAAAATAAGGAATTTGAAATGCTAGTTGATTGAGGAATGGTTTAAAATTTTAAATAAGTGGCTCAGCTTGTAATCTCAGCATTTTTGAAGGGTGAGACAGGTGGATCACAAGGTCAAGAGAATAGAGACCATCCTGGCCAACATGGTGAAACCCCATGTCTACTAAAAAAATATGGCAATTAGCTGGGCATGGTGGTATGCATGTCTGTAGTCCCAGCTACTTGGGAGGCTGAGGCAGGAGAATCACTTGAACCCAGGAGGTGGAGATTGCAGTGAGTTGATATTGTGCTACTGCATCCCAGCCTGGTGATAGAACAAGAAGTCATCTCAATCAGTAAATAAGTCGCTCAAGGTAGGCCTTATTAAGATGACATGAAACCAAGGAATTAAAGATCTGAGATTAGCCATATGGCTATCTGGAGGAAAAATATTCCAATCAGAGGAAACAATGTAAAAATGTGTTCATGGATCATCCAAAAGGTGAGTATTAAGGAAGCCAAATCAGGAGGAAAGAATTATGAGAAGAGGTCCTGGCATCTGCAGGAGACCATGTAACACTACGTAGAACTTTGTAAAAACTTTGGGCTTTTACCCTGAGTTACTTGGGGGAAACTGAAAGATTTGAGCAGGAGAAAAAATGACCTGATTTGTACTTTAAAATGATTTGCCTTACTGCAATATTGAGGTGGGATTGTAGGGAGTAAGGGTAAAAGCTAGAATACTGGTTGAAGGGCAGGGTGCGGAGGTTTACACCTGTAATCCCAGCACTTTGGAAGGCCAAGGTGGGCAGATCACCTGAGGTCAGGAGTTCCAGACCAGCCTGGCCAACCCGGTGAAACCCCATATCTACTAAAAATACTAAATTAGCTGGTGCATGCCTGTAATCCTAACTACTCAGGAGGCTGAGGCAGGAGAATTGCTTGAACCTGGGAGGCAGGGGTGGCAGTGAGCCGAGATCATGACATTGAACTTCAGCCTGGGTGACAAGAGCAAAACTCCATCACAGACAGAAAAGATGGTGGTCTGGGCCAGAACTGCAACACTGAGATTGGTAAAAATTCATCAGATTTTGGATCTATTTTAGAGTCAACAAGATTTCCTGATAAGCAGAGATAACTGCATAAATTAAGCCTGACGAAGCCGAAGTATAGAGCAGCAATCAACTAAGGTAGCTAGAAGTCTGTGACGGAGCAAGCATGGGGGCAAAAGGGGTTTCTGAACATTTTATATTTGACGTATTTATCAGCTGTCTAAGTGGGAGATCATCAGTACGCAACTGTATGTGCAAGCTTTAAATTTAGGGACAAGGATTAAGCTGTAAACATTAATTTGCACATGATCAACAATGATAGCATCTATCACTGTGGTTAAATTCATGAGACCAGATGAGATAAAGAAACAGATGACATAAAATAGGAAACAGGATACTACATGCTCCAAAGGACAGGATAAACAGTAGGATAGAGATGGTAAAGTATCAAAAGAGATTACGAAGAAGCAAAGGATAAACTGGTGAAGTGCTCACTTGAGCCAAGAGTTCAAATAAAATAAGGGCTTACAACTGATGGCTGCACTGGCATTGTGATTTTTACAGGTAGACTTTGTACAAGCAGTTTAAATGTAATAGTTATGGGATCAGCCCAATTGTCCTATAAAACTGATGTTTATGATTTTCTAAATAAACATAGAAATGTTCAAGTTTTAAAACTTGTCTAAGCCTTTCTCATGAAATCAACCAACATCCCTCCCAGATAGTATCAAAGTACTGAAACTTACCAGATGACCACATCTGGACAATGAGACATGAGACCCTTCACCCATCATGATTGCCTGCCTAACTGACCACCTGCTTTCTGTTGACCAATTCCTGTTCCTTGCCTCTCCCTAATTTATTTTCCCACACATAGTTTTTTTCCTTCTATATAAACCCCTAATTTTAGTTGATCGAGGAGAAGGATTTGAGATTGCTCTCCCATTTCCTCAGCAGCAGCACCTAGATAAAGTTTTCTTTTCTGTCAGTACTCATTGTCTCAGTGATTGGCTCTCTGTTCTGTGAGCAGTGGGCTCCAGACAGAATTCCTGCATTTTGGCAACAGATTTTGCTCCTTGCCTCACCTGCAATGGGCCAGAAGAGTATCACTTTATCCTTTGCTGCTGCTTCCTCCTAAGCAGTTGCCTAACCCTTTTTGCCTGGAAATGGATTTGGGTCTCTCTCTCTGGCACTGCTCTTTCAGATTCTATCCATGTTCCCAATTACCTAGGAAGAGCAGCCTTTAACATTTGTCATCTGTGTCCAGACAGGTGAGTGTCTTTTGTGGGTACCAAACAGGGAGATCTGCTCCTCTTGATCTGGGAAATTCAGAAGGAATTTCCATTTGCATGTTGAACAAGTCCAACCAGTTGAGAGAGGAGAGCATCCCAACTGTTTCAGTCTAGACATTCTTGGGGCTTGTTGGTTGTTTCAGCAGTTGGGTTGTGTTTTGATGATTGTTTCTTTATGTGTGTTGACATAGTCCTGGGAAGTCAGAATTTGATAAGCTGATATTCTTCTGTAATGCTGTTTGGCCTCAAATGTCTGGAATCTGGAGGTTTGGCCTCTCTATGTGTATCAATTTGCTGTTGAATGAGAAATCAGGAGGGAATGCCATGTATCAAGGTTTGTATGCTGCTGTTCTATGCAAGATGAGACCCTGTTATTATGTGATATTTATCTGTGGTGCTGTTTGGCCCCAGTGTTCTTTGGAGTCTGGGGAGGCTTGGCCTTTGTAAGTGAAACAGTCGTGAAAGCTGGTTTACATAAAATTTTGGTTCATAGCCCTCATTGGATTACCCGTCAGATCAAAACTTGGTGATGTGAACATGACCATAAACTGGTGAGTTTGTATTACCATCTCATTGCTACAATTCTAAGGTAAAGACTATTGGATTTTTGTTTTGCATCAAGGTGCATTTATGTACATTTATCATGTTATAGGTTGTATCTACCAAATTGGGTTATAAATAAAAGAGTGCCTATAAATTAAATGTGTAAAATATTATTAAAATACATTAGTAGTTTGGCAATTCTTTTAGATAAAGCTAAGCATGAAGCCCGATTTGGCATGGAGTCAAATTTGATATACATGTTTGCATTGCTTTGTTTCATACTGTATTTGCCATTCTGCAAAGATAGTACCAACACTAAAGTGTTTGCTGGTCATGTGTCTAGAGTGAATTTCTTAATTTCACAAAATGTATAGTGGTATTGGTAGACTTAAAGACATTAATTTATATACAAGGAAGAAAAATATCCATCGTGTGTGATTTAGGCTCTGGGCAAAAGTGTAGTATCCAAGGTAAATTGAGTGAAAAAAAAAATGGCGGGTTGACTTCCTGTTTGTTTTTGCTTTTAATTTTCATTTATTTCCTGCTTGTTCTTCTTTGGGCTTTACTTAAATAGATACATATAAAACCACTAATGTTTATAGTTCCTAATGGAAGGCTTGTATCTGGTTCTATGAACAGTCATTTTGTTTTCTATACATTTCCAGCAGCTCATTGTTTGCTCAATTTTTTGAATTTCCTAAGGTACTTTGTCAAGCATTTAAAATACAAAAGAAAAAAACAGGCATTTAAAATACGAACGAGCATACCAGCCATTTAAAACTGGTTTGGTTTTGCTTACCTGTGATGATCTGGAGTGCTGTAAGAACTTTAATGTTCTTGGCCCAAAAAAATAAATAAATGAATCATGTTTTTATATGTTATGAACAGAAACAGTATATTCTTTATCTTATTTGCAAAAGTAGATAAGAGTAAAAATGTTTAAATGGTGCTTATTTCCAAGATAATCCAATTCAGTCAATAATTTGAGTTGGTTTCAAATACTTTTTTTAGATAATAAAAAAATTGTAATACAAGTACAAAATAAACATTGTAATAGTAACTTGAGACCTCTAGTTTCAAATAGTATTACAAAAGAATCGACTTATCCTAAGTGTTTTATTATGGTTGGGCCTTCATGTGTGTACTTCAGAACAAGATATGTACAAGTGTTGCAATAGTTTAATTATGCATATGGAGAAAGATACCCAATTAGTTGTCAATACTGCATCTAAAATGCAGTTCTGGAAATGGATGATACACTTTTAAGATAAAACATAGCTGAAAAAAATTATGTTTTTTCTTTGTCCTTGTTTTATTATATAGTATTTATATACATAAGGTGATTTATTCTCATACTAAATTCCCAAAACTAACATATGCATTTACCATTTTTTTTTTGGAGACCAAACAACTTTTATTTTTTCATTATACTTTAGGTTATATGGTACACATGCAGAATGTGCAGGTTACATAGGTATACATGTGCCATGGTGGTTTGCTGCATCCATCACCCTGTCATCTATATTAAGTATTTCTCCTAATGCTATCCCTCCCCTAGGCCCCCACACCCTGCTCTCCCTCCCCTAGCTCCCCAGCCCCTGACAGGCCTCAGTGTGTGATGTTCCCCTCCCTGTGTCCATGTGTTCTCATTGTTCAACATCCATTTATGAGTGAGAACATGCTGTGTTTGTTTTTCTGTTCTTATGTCAGTTTTCTGAGAATGACGGTTTCCAGCTTCATCCATGTCCTTGCAAAGGACATGAACTCAGTTTTTATGGCTGCATAGTATTCCATGGTGTATATGTGCCACATCTTCTTTATCCAGTCTAACACTGATGGGCATTTGGGTTGGTTCCAAGTCTTTGCTATTGTGAACAGTGCTGCAGTAAACATGCATGTGCATGTCTTTATAATAGAATGATTTATAATCCTTTAGGTATATAACCAGTAATGGGACTGTTGGGTCAAATGGTATTTCTAATTCTAGATCCTTGAGGAGTAGCCACACTGTCTTCCACAATGGTTGAACTAATTTACAATCCCACCAACAGTGTAATAGTGTTCCTATTTCTCCACATCCTCTCCAGCATCTGTTGTCTCCTGATGTTTTAATGATTGCCATTCTAACCGGTGTGAGATATCTCAATGTGGTTTTGATTTGCATTTCTTTAGTGACCAGTGATGATGAGCTCTTTTTCATGTGTTTTGGCTGCATAAATGTCTTCTTTTGAGAAGTACCTGTTCTTATCATTTGCCCACTTTTTTATGGGTTTTTTTTTCTTGTAAATTTATTTAAGTTCTTTGTAGATTCTTAGATATTAGCCTTTGTCAGATGGGTAGACTGCAAAAATTTTTTCCCATTCTGTTGGTTGCCAGTTCACACTAATTATAGTTTCCTTTTGCTGTATAGAAGCTCTTAAGTTTAATTAGATCCCATTTGCCTATTTTGGCTTTTGTTGTCATTGCTATTGATGTTTTAGTCATGAAGTCCTTGTCCATGCCTATATCCTGAATGATATTGCCTAGGATTCTTCTAGTGTTTTTATGGTGTTAGGTGTTATGTTTAAATCTTTAATTCATCTGGAGTTCCTTTTTGCATAAGGTATAAGGAAGGGATTGAGTTTCAGCTTTCTGCGTTTGGCTAGTTTTCCCAACACCATTTATTTCTGAAGCCCCTGTTCTGTTCCATTGGTCTATA
>NW_016107926.1:305670-401493 GCF_001604975.1 Cebus imitator | reverse complement strand
TTTTTTGTTCCATATTATGTTTAAGGTGTTTTTTTTCCAATTATGTGAAGAAAGTCAATCATAGCTTGATGGGGATAGCACTGAATCTATAAATTACTTTGAGCAGTATGGCCATGTTTATGATATTGATTCTTCTTAATCATGAGTATGGGATGTTTTTCCATCTGGTTATGTCTTCTCTTATTTCCTTGAACAATGGTTTGTAGTTCTTTTTGAAGAGGTCCTTCACTTCCATTGTTAGTTGTTGTATTTCTAGGTATTTAAATCTTTTTGTGGCACTTCTGCATAGGATTTCACTCATGATTTGACTCTGTTATTGATGTATAGGAATGCTTGTGATTTTTGCACATTGATTATGTATCCTGAGACTTTGCTAATGTTATTTATCAGCTTAAGGAGATTTTGGGCTGAGATGATGGGGTCTTCTAAATATACAATTATGTCATCTGCAAATAGGGACAATTTTACTTCCTCTTTTTCTGCCTGGATACTTTTTTTTTTCTTGCCTGATTGCCCTGTTCAGATCTTCCAATACTCTGTTGAATAGGAGTGGGGAGAGAGGGCATCCTTGTCTTGTGCCTGTGTTCTTGCTTTTGGTTTTGACCATTCAGTATGATATTGGCTGTGGGATTCTTATATATAGGTCTTACTGTTTTGAGAGACATTCCATCCATATCTAGTTTACTAAGAGTGTTTAGCACAAAGCACTGTTGAATTTTGTTGAAGGCCTTCTCTGTATCTATTGAGATATATGAAGTTTTTGTCTTTGGTTCTGTTTATGTGATGGATTAAGTTTATTGATTTGCATATGTTGAACCACTCTTGCATCACAGGGATGAAGCTGCCTTGATTGTGATGGATAAGCTTTTTGATGTGCTGTTGGATTTGGTCTCCCAGTATTATACCGAGGATTTTCTCATTAATGTTTATCATGGATATTGCCCTGAAATTTTCTTTTTTAGTTGCGTTTCTACTAGTTTTTGGTATCAGGATAATGTTGGTCTCATAAAATGTGCTAGGAACGATTCCCTCTTTTTGTATTGTTTGGAATAGTTTCAGACGTAATGGTACAGAGTTAAGATAACTTTAAAAAAAATCTGTATAGAACTCTGTTTATTAATATCTATAATTTAGAACTCTCCTACAAAGGAAATTCTGGTTTCAGATGGCTTCAATGATAAATTCTTTCAAATGCTTAAGGAGGAAATAAAACCAAATTCTTCCAGAGAATTGAACAACAAAAGGGAACACTTCCCAACTAATTCTGTAACACTAGTATATACTAATACCAAAAGAGGCTAAGTTCATTACACAAAAAGGAAAAGCATAGGCCAGTCTCTCTCCTAAACACAGACAAATTCTTAAATAAAATATTACCAAATTGAATTCAACAAAACACTAAAATGATAGTATATCAGTTGGATTTATAAAAGAAATGCAAAATTGTTGCAACATTTTAAAAACTGTGTTTACCACATTTACAAAATGAAGAAGAAACAATTCATATGATTATCTTAATAAATGCAGAAAAAGCATTTGCCAAATTCAACACATGTTCATAATTAATAAGAAATAAGAGAATTTGAGATGCTTTTGTGTGTGTGTGTGGGTTGGTGTTTCACAAATCCTTGAAGTTATTGTATTCTAGAGGACTTTTTTAAAACTCTTTGATGTCCTGAAAGGTTGATGGTGTGATAAGGCAAGTTCAGTTGACTGGCTTTGGTGTCCTTCCCTGGGAGTCACTGGGGTCCTGAAAGAAGTTTCTGTATATCATAGCCTGATGCACAGTTTTTAGCTTTTTCCCCCATCAGCCCAACATTTGTGTCCTCTTTCCATCCACTCTCAATGTCTTTTCTCTGAAGATCTGCTTCAAGTGCACCGGTCTTCCAAGTGTCCCAGTCCCTTAGTGGTAGATGTTTCTGCTTGTTGCATCTGCTGCTGTCAGTCGTTTTAGAAGCCCTCAGACTATTTGATTATTGCTTGATCTGGTTTTCCATTAGAGTAACCACATATTCCTTGCCTTTCATGACTAAGTGCTAATTGGCCCCTGCTATCCCAGAATCCAGAATGGGAAACCATTGCATTTAAGGATCACAGTTCAGTTGTAGATGTTCTCAATGTAATTTCTGACTACTTAAAAACTCCATCCAGAGGACAGTAACTTGCAGGATGATCAACACACAAAATGAGAAAAAAAAAAAATAGTGTAAGAGCTCTGTGCAACTCACAAAAAGAATGACCACAGAGCTCTATAAATATTGAAGGATTTCCCTCAAAACATTATTTCTCACAGTTGTGGATAAGTAGTTCTTCCATGATAAATGCACTGTAACATTTCAGTCTCCCTAAGCCTTAGGACACCTTAGGACAACAGTATATCAACCAGGCTCTAGCACTTAACTTCATTTTATTTTAGACCACTTTTGGGTTTAAGTCAACCAACCAATTTGAGCCCTTTCTAACTTCTTAAGCTAAGGCATTAAATTTAGAGTCTCTGCTTAGTGGGCCCATATCAGTAAATTCAACCTGATCCAACTTATTTATGTTTCTTCCACCATGTTAAAGTGAATCCCAAATATCTGACACAGGTCTCAGTCAATTTAGGAAGTTTAATTTACCCAAGTTAAGGACATATACCCATGACACAGTTTCAGGAGGTCTTGATGACATATGCTCAAGGTGGTCAAGACACAGCTTGGTTTTATACATTTTAGAGAGATATGAGACATTAATAATTATATGTAAGATGTACCTTGGTTCTGATCGGAAAGGCAGAACAACTCAAAAGCCAGGAGGGGGCTTCCAGGTCATAAGAATGTAAGAACAAACAGTTGCATTCTTTTGAGTTTCTGATTACCCTATTCAGCAGAGGCAGTCTTATATGCATGAATCTCAGTGAAGAGAAGGATGAGTTTGTCTTCTATCTGTTCTTTGTCCATGAGGAAAATCCTGTAAGAAATACATGTAGTTTGTTTGTTTGTTTTTTATCTTAGTAGCTCCCCTATTCAGGAAGAGAATGAGTAGCAGGTTTGCCTTAAGCAGTTCCCAACTTGACTATTCTCTTTGGCTTAATAATTTGGGGGTCCCAAAATTTATTTCTTTTTCACATTAATATCCATCCTCACACCTATTATAATTTTATATAAATAGAAAATTATGCTGTTCTTTTGGCATGTGCCTCCATGAAGCTCACACTTATGTCGCCCTTTGGGAGCTGCTAAAACTTGAGTTTCCTTATAGATCAGAAGCCAAGAGAGGTGGCAGATATGAGTCTTGCGGAGAATCAGTGGAGCCTTGCAAAGTAACTACCACAAGGAAGACCATTACAGTTTCTTTAGACAAAGCAGGACAAATTAACTTATTTAGTGTAGAAGGGCAACTTCTACTGACAATAAAAAATTGGCAGAATTTAATTATTTAATGTCCTCAGCTTCACTGTGGTATGTCCTATTGCCCCCACTGCCATTTTCAGGACCCATTACTTCCCAATTGATGTCCTCATTTTACAAGAGAAACCCTGTGGCATGATTGGTGGTTCAATTTACATTGTAAATCAGCCATTTTCAGGATGCAACCCTGGGTTCGATTTTCAGAAATCTTAGTTGTTTAACTATGGAGAGATAAAGGTATCTTGATATATGGGCAGACATGGAAATTTTCCTGTCACTGAAATGCTAGCTTATTTCTTTTTCCCTTCACTTTTATCAGTGCAATTATGATTGAAAAACATGAATCCATTATATTTCTTAATTTGAATAAATGTTGTAAGGTATCAAATACATGATACACAAAATCTTATTTTCTAGATCTATTTGGAGTATTTAATGGCAATATTTTGCCTATTTCTATTTTTCCCATTATGGCATAGACTACGATGTCCTCTTTGCCACAGAAATAGAATCATTAGTACATTTAGATCAAAATCTTACTAGAGAGCCAACTCTAGAAAACCCAGAACCAATTCAGAAAAATAATCTTAAGATTTTTTTTCTTGAGGACATGTAATCATTACTAAAATTTGTGTTAACCAGGGTTCAAATCAGGAAAGAAAATTAATAATAGATCTTCTGCAAACAATTGGCTTACACCATTAGGAATTCTGACAAAAACAGTATTAAATCCTTAAAGTAGTTATCCTGAAGGGTAAGCTAAACCTCCAGGCATGAGCCAAATCTGTTATCCACAGATGGGATCTCTTCAGGGAAGTTCAACTCTGCTCTTAAATTCTTCTACCTAAGTCTGGCACACCCCATATTATGTTTATCTCCCATTTATGTTAATCTCCCTTACCTGAAGTAAATTGATAATGGAATTAAATTATATCTGCAAAATAATTTTATACTTTCTAGATAAGTGTTAATGAGTAATTATAAAGTATAGCCTAGCCAAGTTAGGATATAGAGCTTACCATCATAGAATATTTGTCAAAAAGCAATTGACCTTGCATATTCAAGTGTTCCAAATTTTTTCTTTTACAATCTTATTTTTCTATTTATGTGTTATTGCATTTTTGTAGAAATTGTAAAATCAATTTGTCATTGTTTTTCACAGAAAAAAAATCCCTTTTAGATTGTGCTTGTTATTGCATTGAAAATATAGATTAATTTGGAAAAATTTGATATTTTAATAATACTGAACCATTTGGTCACCAAACATGGCATATTTCTCAATTAATTCAGGTCCTTAACATTTTCAAGCAATATTTAAAATTTTTAATTTATAGGCTTCACACATAATTTGCTAAATGTATTTTCAAGTATTTTTCTTTCTGTTCTAATTTTAGTCATTGATTATCTGAATTTTAATTTGCAAGTTTTTATTTGTACTACTTAAAAAAAGATTCACTTTTTAAAATATTGAACTTGTATCTAAAGACATGGTAAATTCATTTAAATAGAATTTATTTAGTTTTCCTACATAAATAATTATGCATGCTGTCTACAAATAAATATATATATTTATTCCAATACATGCAACTTTTTAATTTCATTTTTTTGCCTTTTTTACTGGCTAGAACTTTCAGGATCATGTTGCATAAAAATGGACATCCTTGCTTGTTTTCAATCTTAGAAGAATGAATATACAGTGTTTTACCACTAAGTTTAACATTTGCTGTAATATTTGTGTAAATCCTTTTTATCAGGGTGAGGGCTTTCTCTTTTATTATATAGTTGACAGTTTTTATAATGAATTAATTTTGACTACTTCAAAGACTTCAGTGTATATGTAATCATATAATTATCCTTTTATTAAGCTACTTTATGGTTAACTATATTTGTTTAATTTTCTTATGATGTGATAGTCTTCATTTATCAAAAACCTCATCTTGGTCCCAATATATTTTTCTTTTTTATATTGCTAGATCCAATTTTGTAATATTTGGTTAAAGATTTTTGCTTCTGTGTTCACAGAGGATATTAAAATGTGGTTATATGTTCAGTTCATGGTCTCTCAGTGAAATTAGCCTCAAATACATTAGAAATTGTTTTCTTTATGTATAGCAGTAACTGTAGAATGAATTTATTTCTTGCCCAAATGTTGGTAGAATACCCCAGTAAAGCCATTTCGAAAGGTCTTTTTCTAAACAATATTTAATTTGTGTGTGAGAGTATGTGATTAGGTAATCTCTCTTGAAGGAATGTTGACACTTTATTGTCAAATGCTCCCTTACTAGTCTTTTCATGTCTCTTAAGATATGTAATGCCTCCTCAATAATTCCTAATATTACTTATAGATTTCTTCCCCACTTCTTTTAATAAGCCTATAGTTGCTCTTTTCAGAGAACTAACTTTGGATTTTACTTGCATTTCCTATTACTTTCCTGGTTTTAACTATTTGTTATATCTTTATTATTTTATTTCATCTTTATGCAAAATACTTTTAACGATTAGGAGAAAAACGTTAAAAAAAAACTGTCATTAAATGCAGATGATTTTATTAAGCTGACATGGTTCTCTAAACCAACGATAAAAAAGATCACACTGTTAAATTGTTCAAACTAATTAGAGAATTTAACAAGATTATTAGACAGAAAATTGATGCACAAGCTGCAGATCAACCAAAAAAGAAAATGCAGGTACAAGAGTCCAACAAAAGTATGTATAACAATTTCATGCAATTTAAAAAAATATTAAAATTCATTAAATAGTATTGATGGAGAGTCATAACATTTTTTATGACTCCGTACCTTAAAAATTATACAGATGTTATTACTCTACTAAGTTATTCAATGATATAATGCAATTTAAGTAAAATTTCCAATCAAAAATTTCCTGGAGTTTTTCTAAGATTTTAGAAATATGATAATAAAATAAAAGATAAGAAGCTAAGACAAGCCACTAAAATGGTAAGGACAATGTATTTTCAGGTGAAATTCCAAAATATACATTGACACTTATTTTTTCTACTGTTCTTCCCAATTTTTAATACTTGCATTGTGTCCATATAGTAGAACATTTTGTAAAAGTTTTTCCCTCTTGTCTTAGATAATATTTTTTATTTTCACTACAGTATTTCAGTATTGGAAATTTCTTTATATTAGTCTGGTTTAAATCAGATTGTTTCCTAGGTGAAATTTATAAGTCTGCCTGGGTGGCTCCAGGACTATTTGTGCAGTTTTCTCTTCTGTTCTCTAAAAACCTTACTACCATTTTTTTAAATCCTACCTGCAGCTGATTCTCCTGTGAGCAGTCCTCCTGAAAATGTGTTTTGTTGAGTTCTTCTGAAATCATCAGGGCTTTTGTTGTGACACTGTTGTCTTTTCTACACTTGCCCAAACTCACCAGTTGTTCTCAGATTCATTTACTTGATATTGCATTCAGAAATAAGTCTTTCTGGCAGTAATTTTTTTTTTGGCAATTTCTATGATTCAGTGCTTAATACACCAGCATAATTTATTTCTTCTCTCTTTTTCAACTCTACTTAGCTGCTAAACATCCCACTTTCTGTCTCCAAAGCGAGCGATCTTACATTCAATACAATAAAATGATTGTATATTAAATTTGTTATTAAAATGCATGTCCCAATTTACTATTTTTAGTGACTATTATCTCTAACATAGATACACACACACATCCTTGTCAACTCTACGACTTTTGTTTTTTGTTGTAGCTGGCCTGCTTATATTTGTGATTTTATTCTAGAAAATTCCATGCTCAAGTGGGTACAAGATGGATGTAGTGCTCACGGTTGGAGATCTTTTTGAAAAAGGTGAGTAGTTAATTACATTTCAAATCAAGCAGTAAAAAGAAATTCAGCAAAAAAGACAGGGAAAACCTGAGGCACAGAAGGAGAGGTAAGTCAGGTAATAATTGTTTAGCAGCCCCAAGAGGCTCCCTAATGTGGGGAAAGGTTAAAAATAATCCCCAGTGGCTAACATTTCCAACATTGGTTACTGCAACCCTAGTCGTAATAGGGCCTCTTGAACCTTACTGGCACTGAGACTAGCATAGGGAGCTGAGTGAATTCCACACAGTGATATTACTCCAGAGAGGGAGCTTCCTCTGGGTCCCAAACAAACACCCGCACCTAACCAACATTTGAGAGCCTAGCCCCCACTACACTGCATCCTGTCCTGGGCCCAAACCAGCTCCTGCACGTCCACATACCTGGAAGCCAATTGACTTCAATCTATGTAGAGTGGCAAATGTCAGTGAAACTCAACAGTGTGGTAGAGCCTCCAGCACTCTTGTGCATACCATATATTATGCCCTAGGGAGTGAATGGGACAGTACACTGAGTAAGTTGTCCCATGGGACAAATGTAGCAAAAGTGTATGCTACTCAGAGCCTGATAGATACCTACCCAGGGCTGCTGCAATGACAGCTGTCCTGGCCATGTTAACAACAACAGGACTATCATCTTCCCTGAGGCCAGACTCTCTCTTTCTATGACTGCTCCTAACACTAGGGTTGCAGATGAGGGGAGCCAAAGTGTGCATGTCCCAGAGCCTAAGAGCTGACTCTCTGGTGCTGCTACAACTCACAGCCGTCCCTCCACCTCAACATACACAAAACACTTTCAGGACTGACTGGAGGAAAGGCTCTCCTCATCCACCCATGCTGCTGCCACCCATAAATGCCACCTGGGGGCTTGGTGATCACCCCACTCTACACACAGACACTGCACCTGTGCATGCCACTGGGGAACTTAAGGGTAGGCTACAAGGCCTGGCATTTTCTCTTCTCTGTTCTCATACTGCTTGAAGTACCTTGGGATCACCCTGCTCCGTCCACCATTGCTGGCATCTGTGCCCAAACTTTTGAGGCGAGAAATGGGCCTGTTCAGCCTGTCACAATTACCATCAACTGCAAGCACTTGCATTTACCTCCTGGGGAACTGGGACTGGCCTGCCAAGTCCATTGTAGCCATCACTGATGCCAAGATGTGATGCTTGAGAGCCCAAGGTAGTCTCACTACCACTCCTGCAAATCTCTCATGCCAATGCCATGTCCACTGCCCAGGGGCTCAAGAATCCACAAACTTACCCACACTGATTCCCTAACACCAGAACCATGTATGCACCCATTGGAACAAGGGCTAGAATGTTCAGCCTACTGCTGCTGCCGCTGTAGCACAAGGACTGACCCCATCTGGCATAACTATCTTCAGCAGAGCCTCACCCTATCCTCTTCTAACAATCATATTTGAAGCCACTGAGAAAATTAGACACTACTGATGCGCCCAGAATCAAGGCTAAGGTGCCCTAACCAACCAACACTAAAGATGATACATCTTAAGGAAAAGTATTTTGCTATGAAAGCCAATTCAGAAAATTGGAATATGTAACTGTTATACCACATACACGTATATCAACAAAGGGACACAATACAAATGAATAATCAAGAAAATATGACACCTCCCAAGAAACACAATAATACAAGATTCTTATGGGGTAAAAAATTATAAAATGCCTGTGAAAGAATGCAAAATAATGATACTAAACTCAGTGATATACAATAGAATATACATAAATGATAGAAATCATGGAAATAATTCAGGATATGAATCACAAATTTACCATGTATATAGTTTCTGTGTGTGTACCAGGGGCTCAATAATTCACAAACTTACAAGACCTACAGCTGCTACTGCCAGAACTTACTCAAGCTGCCTAGGGGTCCAGGAATTTGCCCACATTGACTCCCTGACACCAGAACCACGTATGCCACTAAGGTGAACAAGGACCAGAATGCTCAGTGTCTCTGTGTGTGTGTCTATATATCTATATATATAGTGTGTGTGTGTGTGTGTGTGTGTCTATATATTTATACACATATATGCTGAAACTAAAGAATTCAATATATAAATATAATTCTCTCTCTCTATATATATATGCTGAAACCAAAGAATTCAATAAATGATATTTAAAAATACAACCAAGAACTTTAATAGTAGACTAGATTGTGAAGATATCTTTTAAAATAACCCAGATTTTTAAAAAGCATAAATAATAAATATGAATGAAGAAAGCCTATGTGACAAATGGGTCACAATAAGCCAATAAAGTATTACATGTTTGAGAAAGTGAAAAGTAGGTAAAAAGTATGGGGAACCATAATAACTGAAAAGTTCCAAAGTCCAGCAAGAGATTTTCAAGTAGATATACCCCAGAAAAGTCTTCTCCAAAGCAAATTATAGTCAGTATGTTAAAAGTCAAGGACAGAGATAATTTTTTTAAAGTAACAGAAATCATCTTGTTACATGTGAGTCAACTTTGACAGAGTTACAGGGGATTTATTAGCTTTAAACTTAGAGTGAGGAGAGAATTAGGCAATAATTCAAAGCACTGAAAGGAAGAAAAAAATACCATCAACTAAGAATACTATGCCCAGCAGTATTATCCTTTGTGACTGAAGGAAAAATAAATTCCTAAACAAATAAAGAATTATTCATCACTAGACTGGACCTACAAGAAATGCTTAAGGAATACTACACCTGAAAGCAATTGAATGATATCTGTGACTATGAAAATACATGAAAGTATAAAACATACTTGCAGAGCCAACACACAAATGAGGAAGGTAAAGTGTTCAAATGTCATCACTCCAAAAAAAATAAAAAATACTCAAGTAAACAATTAACAATATGACAGTAACAAAATCACACAATACTAATTTTGAAAGTAAATTGATTAAGCTGTCCTCTTAAAAGACAGTTGGGCTGAATGGATAAAGAAACACAATCTTCATATATGTTGCCTACAAGAAACACACTGTACATCTAAAGATGCATATAGACTCAAAAGGAAAAAAATATATCCCATGCAAAAAAAAAAATCATACTGGGTAACTATACTTGTATTAGACAAAACAGATTTTAAGTCAAAATGGTTAAAAAAAGAAGATAATGTTACTATAAAATAATAATCACCTCACAAAATAACAATTTAAAACATTTATGTACTGAACACTAAAGCCCTAAGATGTATAAAACAAATGCTACTAGAGCTAAAGAAAGAGAAGGCAATACCATAAAATAGGAGATTTAAACACCCCATTCATAATACCAGACAGAAAATCAACAAAGAAATGACAAAAACTGATGGAAAGACATCTAAAAGTCATGTATTAGAAGAACTACTATTGTTAAAATGGACTTACTGCCCAAAGCAATCCCTATCAAACAGTGGACATAAATTGGAATTTAGACAAAATTGACGTATCAGACACATTCATAACATTCTCACTTATAATCATAGAATATACAGATGAAAATTAAATACAAATGGAAATACAACATAGCAACACTAATAGCATACTGCAAAAGCAATGCTAAAAGGGAAGTTTATGGCAGTAAATGGCCCTATCAAAAAGTATAAATATTTCAAATAAACAAACTAATGATGCACCTCAAGGAGCTAGAAAAGCAAGAGTAAACAAAAGGAATATATATATATATATATATATATATATATATATGCACACACACACATATGAAATAATAAAGATTACAGGCCTATAAGCTTAGCACTTTGGGAGGCAGGAGGATCACTTGAGCTCAGGAGTGTGAGATTAGCCTAGATACCACAGTGAGACTTCATCTGCACAAAAAATAAACAACAATAACAATTTTTTAAAAACCTGGGCTTGATAGTGTATACCTGTAGTCTCAGCTACTTGTGAGGCTGAGGTGGGAGGATTACTTGAGTTTTGGATGTCAAGGCTATACTGTAATGAGCTAAGATTATTCCACTGCACTTTAGCTGGAGTGACAGAGTGAGACTCTGTTTCTGATAATAATAATAAAAACAATATAATAATAAAGATGAGCTCTCTATTAGTCTGGGTTCTCTAGGTGGAAAGAGTAATGGCATAAATGTATATGTAAAAGAGAGTTTATTACAGAGTACTGACTCACAAAAATCACAAGGTGAAGTTATACAATCTGCAAGCTGAGGAGCAAGGAAGGCAATCTGAGTTACAAAACCTCAAAAGTGGAGAAGCCAATAGATCACTCTTCAGTTTGTGGCCAAAGGCACAAGAGCCCCTGGTGACACTCACGTAAGTCCATGAGACCAAAGGCTGAAGAACTTGGAGTCCCATGTTTGAGAGCAAGAAACATCCATCAAGGGACAAAGATGGAGGCTGGAAGACTCAGAGAGTCTGTTCTTTCCAATTTATTTTGCCTGCTTCTTTTTGGCCCTGCTGTCAGATGAGAAGATGTCAGATTTAGGGTGGGTCTTCCTCTCCTAGTTTACTGACTCAAATGTTAAA
This sequence comes from Cebus imitator, assembly GCF_001604975.1. NCBI lineage: Eukaryota > Metazoa > Chordata > Mammalia > Primates > Cebidae > Cebus > Cebus imitator. The sequence goes on along the minus strand of NW_016107926.1, from coordinate 389,779 downwards.
TCTCATTTGGCAACACCCTCATAGACATACCTAGGAACAATGCTTTTCCTCCTTCAATCCAATCAAGTTGACAATCAACATTAATTACTACAAGTCCACTTTTGTTCATTTGAACCCATATACATCTCCTGAAACCATATATAACCTTAAATAAAGACAATAGTAAGGTCATAATTATGCCTAACACAATACAGCTATTCTCCATAAACTGGGAGAACATTAATCCTTAACCTAAGTCCTATTACATAAAATTAAAAAAAAAGGAAGGAAATACTATGAAGATATTATTGTACAAATGTATACATGTACAAACATGTTTGTGGAAGTTAGGATGGTGGGAAAAGTTTTAGACAAAAAATTACAAAGATAGTCATAGGAAATAGTCATAAACCTGGTTGGAAGGCCAAGGGTGTCACATAACTTCAATAAAAGGTTTGGCTTATGGCAGCTGAATTCTCTTACAAGCTTAAGGTGTACATACATAGCAATGTAGAGGAGTTTATCTCAATAGCGTGTTTCTCATGTGGTCTTAAGACCAGCCTTTGATTATCTACAGGTGCATGATTGCTGTCTATTCAGGAGGTCAGCAAAGTCAATTACCATCTAGTGGTGTTGACTCAAGACCTTTGTCATTTAATCTGTAATTAATAAATGTGAACTTTGCTTGCTGGTCAGAGCTGCAGCTGCTAACTCTTGACTGGACCCTTCTCAGTATCAGTGAGAGGTCTGGACACTTAGCTTAACTGACAGGCAAAATATCTGTGTCAGTGTACGTTAATTCACCTGTCACACAAGCCTGGACCTGTAGGTTGGGCCCCGGTAGCTGGTTCCAGGTGAGAGAAATAGCTGCAATGAATTGGGATGTAACCCTCAACAACAAAGGTGGTGAAGACTGCACAGTCTGTAAGTCATTGATGTCCACTTTTAATTTCCAACTTACAGGGAATTGTTCAGGCTAGGGTTTCATCATGGTACAACAGTTATCAGCACAACAGAAACACTATATAAAAGTATTCAAACAGCTGCTTACAGCCCGTGGAGACTCTGTTTCGCACCGTCAATTAAGGGACCTAATGCAAATTGTTGTATCGCTTAAACCGTGGTTCCCAGAGGAAGGTACACTAGATGTAGAGCTCTGGAAAAAAGTGGGAAGAAATCTTAACATCAGGCACAAGGGCAATGGGTCCCAGTATCATCTCTCTATGGGCTTTAGTGAAGGCGGCTCTGGTCCCACTATACACAGAGGAACCTAAAAAGGAGGAAGGACTGTCACCTACTTCACCCACCCCAGTCCCTCAGCCCCACTATTACCTGGCCAAAATAACAAAAAGGAAATGGAGGTTTTGCCTGAGCCCCCTCCTCCAATAAATAGGAACACTGTCTTAAGCAAGCAGCATTAGAAGGGGAGCTTTTAGCCTAACTGGTAATGCAAGATCAACAAGGCAATCAGATGTCTGTTTATAAAGAGAAAAGAAAAGGCATTAGAGGTCAAAGCCACACAGCCAAGCAGGTGGCGGGTGGAGGGAAAGGCTCAGTGGTGGGAAAGCTTACAGCACCCAGGCTGGCAGCATCCCCTCGGTGGTGGGAGGAGGGAGCAGTGCAGATAAAAAGCAGTGCCTAAGCAAGTGTAGTGTCAATGCTACCCCAGGACCCATGCTGCTGCCCTCTGGCTCTGTGGGCAGCTCATGGTAAAATTTCATGTGTTCCCTGTATACAAGCAACATCCCAAATTATAATTCTCCGCTAAAATTTAGATTAAATTTAAATTCTAATAAAGGCCACAGGTATTCCTCCCCTATCTCTAGTGTAGCTCCCTTAAAATCTTCTTTACGTAGAACAATAGCCTCTGAAGGGAGAGAAATTACAAAGATCCCGTGAATTAGTTGAGGAACAATTAAAAGCCGGCCATATAGAACCATCTAACAACCCTTGGAATTTGCCGATTTTTGTTATTCCCCAAAAGTCTGGCAAATGAAGACTTTTGCATGACTTAAGGGCTATTAATGCTAATTTGCAATCTATGGGGCCCCTTCATCAGGGCTTCCCTTCCCCTGTGGCAATTCCTCAAGATTGGCTTAAAAGATTGTTTTTTATACTATTCCTCTTGCAAAACAGGACAGAGAAAAATTTGTGTTACATTACTAGCTATTAATAATGAAAGGCCAGCTTGCTGATTACATTGGAAAGTGCTTCCTCAGGGAATGCTGAACAGTCCCTACCATGTTTCAGTATCTTGTAGACCAGGCTTTGCTCCCCAGTAGAAAAAAAATTTCTGATTGTAACATTATTCATTTTATGAATGATGTATTACTGGCAGCCCCAACAGAGCCAGTACTTTTAAGTTTATATGCCTCAGTCCAAAGGAATACACATTTAAGAGGTTTAATCATAGCACCTGAAAAAGTAGAAACCTCTCCTTGGAAATATCTTGGGTACATACTAACTTCCCAGTCAGTGAGACCTCAAAAGTTTAAATACTAGCAACTTATATACCTTAAATTATCAAAAATTACTGGATGATATAAACTGGCTTTGCCCCATCTTAGGCATAACTACTTATAAGTTTCAAAATCTGTTTTCTATCTTAAAAGGCAATACAGCCCTAGATTCTCCCAGATATTTAACCCCTTCAGCAAAAAGGGAAATCAAGGAAATAGAACAAACTATCTCTGAGACAGCTACATCACATAGATCCAGGCCATTTGATTCACTTGGTTATTTTTCCCACCAAACACTTCCCTACAGGCTTAATAAGACAGATGACCCCAGGACTGCATTTTCTAGAGTGAGTTTTTTGCTTACATATAGGGACTAAAACCCTATCTCTCTATATCCAGTTAATCAGTAAAATCATGTATTTGGGCTGCAAATGATACAATTAGTTGTTAGGTTATAAACCTGATATAATAAGGATTCCTTTAAGTAAAAAACAATTCAAAGCAGTTTTGCCCCTATTGTTAGATCTGCAAATAGCATGTTCCAGTTGCACAGGTCAAATAGAGAATGCCCTTCCTGCTGGTCAACTCCTTCAATTCTTATCTCGTACTTCTGTGATCTTACGTACAAAATATTTCAATCCCCCATATCTAATGCTTTCACACCATTTACTTATGGTTCAGGTAAATATGGAAAAGTGGCAGTGTGGTAGAGGACATATAATTTTCTCATTTGATATGGATTTACTAGCATTCAGAGAGCTGAGATTGAAGCTCTGATACTGGCCTTGGAAACTTTTTCCACTCAGCCCATTAACATTGTAAGTGACTCTACTTACTCTGTTTATTTATTGCAGTACCTTGAAAGAGCCCTCATAAAGTCTACTCTCAAGCCCCCCTCCTCATGTGCACTTTTTCTTCAACTTCAGCAATTGCTGGATCAATGCACACATCCTATTTTTATCATAAATATTTGAGCCCACAGCTCACTACCTGGCCCACTGGCTTACGGCAATAACAAGCAGACCTACAAGTTATGCCATCACTGCTTGACCAAGCCACCCAATCACACCAAGTTTTCCACAAAAATTGGAGAAACTTATCTAAACAATTTTAACTTACCCAGAGACTGGCTAATCAAATTATCCTGCAATTCCCAGATTGCCAGCTCACAGGCATGTTCCCTCCTTCTACAGGTGTTAACTCTAGAGGACCAGAACCCAATAAGTTATGATAAACAGATGTTGCACACATCCTGGAGTTTGGAAAACTAAGATACTGAAAACAGATAATGGTCCAGCTTATGTCAACTCACAATTTCAACAATTTTGTCACACATGGAACATCCAACATTCCACAGGCATACCGTATAACCCACAAGGACAGGCCATAGTAGAACGTGTGCACTCCACCCTTAACAATATACTCAAAAAACAGAAAAGGGGAAGTATGGGTAAGCACCCTGCAGAGCTACTAGCACAAGCCTTGTTTACCCTTACTTTTTAAAATTAAATGACAAATTTCAATCAGCTATAGAAAAGCACTTTGCTAAAACCCAGACATAAAACACAGAGTGTTATGGAGTGATATAAACAGTAATGTATGGTGTGGTCCAAATGATTTGCTAACATGGGGAAGAGAAATGGTTGATTTCACATTCCCTCTAGTCCTCTCTGGATTCCAGCACAACACATCAAGCCTCACCATTGTGTGGCTAGGACTCAACCCAGTACCAGAAATGCCGTAGCACCTGGTATTCCCAGGCCCCAACCCTGCTTAGCTTTTGAGATCAGACAGAAACAGAAAGTTTGGAGAGAGAAATAGAGGGAAAATTTGAGTCATAGAGAGACTAGAAGAAACAGAGATCAGAGAGAGAGGCAAAAAGACAGACAAAGGAGAGAGAGAAAGCAGGAAGAAGAAAAAGAAATATTAAGAAAGTTATATTAGAATGTACCTTTAGTAAGGAAGATTATAAAACAAAGACAGAGAGGCATGTTGAAGATCATCTGTGAAAGTCGTGAAAAATATTATAAAAAGAAATTCATGCAAGAAACATTGTATAATTTTTGTTTTGAAGGTCTAAGCAACTTTAAAGCATTAATTTTAAAAGAAATCCTGTCTGTAAACATATTGGTTAAGGTCAAAGAAGTATGATCCAGTTTTTCTGTAAACTAGACATTAAAATTAGGCACAACAGGTTTTTCTTAAAGCACTAGCCTGCTCTTTAACAAAGATTATAAAAGGTCTCTGAGCACAGGCACCACCCCTAGAATTTCCAGTACACCAGCCTGGAGACTACATCCTCATCAAAAGATGGAAAGAAGAAAAAACTCAATCCAGCTTAGGGAAGACCCGACAGGACCTGCAGCCCTGAACAATGCACCTTCCGCAGATAACACAAGCCTTGGACATTACTTGGGGGAAGCTAAAGATGACACCACAGGAGGCTGAACAAATCCTGCTACGGACACAGCACCATTCACTCCAGATAATCTGTTCCTTACTATGCTCTCTGTTGTATGCTGCAACTTACATAGGATATTGATCCTTTTATATTCTCTCACTCTGCCTGCAACCTGTTCCTGCTATACTCTATTAAGCCCATCATCTAATATGCCTTTTCTTCCACCTGTTACTTAGGCAGACACTGCCTTCCCACCTTCTAATGACATGACTGCTTGGCTAAAAGGGATTAACATACCCCCAGTGGGGTCCCTCAATAACAGCACACATTGAACTGAGGCACCAAGTAACACTACAGGTCACTCCTTGATTGGAAAAGAATGATGCTAATTATATTCTTGTTTGTCTTATGGTATTTGCTAATTCTAGGCTGCAAAGCTGGAATAAGAGCAATGACTGCCTCAACTGACAAACCTGTTGCTGCAGACATCTGTGCTCTTCAATCAACAAAATCGGATGAAAAAAAAAAAACAAAACAGAAAAGGGGGAGATGTGTGAGTTCAGTCAGGGTGGTGAGAAAACTTTTAGAGGAAAAATTATAAAGATAGTTATAGTAAATAGTCACAAACCTTGGAAGGCCAGAAGTTTGCATAGCTTCAGTAAAAGGTCTGGCTGAAGGCAGCTGAATTGTCTTAAAAGCTTAGGGCTTAGATCCATAGAAATGTAGAACAGTTTATCTAAATAGCTTGTTTCTCCTGTGGTCTTAAGAAAAACCTTTGATTATCCATGAGTGCATGATTGCTGTCTACTCAGGAGGTCAACAGAGTCAATTACTCTCTAGTGGTGTTTATTCAAGACCTTTGTCATTTAATTTGTGCTAAATAAATTTAAACTTCACTGGCTGGTTAGGGCCATGACTGCTAACTCCATACGGAACCCTAATCAGTATCCATGAGTGGCCTGAACCCTTAGCTGGACTGATAGGCAAAATATCTGTGTCGGTGTATGTTATTCATTCATTGTGCAAGCCTGAGTCTGTGGGTTGGACCCTAGCACATGTTCTTAACAAAATAAGGAGAAAATACTGATAACAATTATAGCACTCATTTCTGCAACTTGTCATGGGGCCATAGCTGGTATTGATGACTTCTTCTACTCTCTATTCTGTATTCCCTTGCCTTCAGCAAGCACCTCAACAGGCTGTGGTTTTTTAAGTGGTAGAACGACCAGACCTTCACTCCTGAAGGGTTTGGGCCATTTGTAATCCTGCCTGGATTGTGTTGTGGTAGTTTCCTATTGATCTTTATCACAGGGCATGGTAATACTAAGAGACACCCTAAGGGATCTCTGGTATTACATGCATACTTTTCCTTACCTCCATCGTGGAAGAGTAGACTGATTTCATATTGATAGTCTGGGTAAGTCACCCTAAACAACACTGTAACTCCCGTCTTAGCTGGTTGACTTAGAGGTAGGAGGAACCCAAAGTGGCCAGGTGAAAACCTTAACTTCCAGTTTAATAGGATCATTGGTGTGTCTCCTGGGGCCAAGCATTCCTTCCTCTGGAACTAAGACCTCTAGGCCAGCAGAAAGTAATGTTGTTAGAACAGGAAGCAAACATTTTGCTAGTAATCACTAGGGGTAACGGTGAGTGGTGCCACGTCTACTTTTACCTCCTCGATTTCTGAATTCATGAATCCTGGCTATGGGAGAAACAGTACCATGTATTGGACACTGGTTCAGAGCATACACAGCCTTCGGAAGCTTTGCCCCAGCCCTGCAAAGTCTTCTCACCTAGCTGGTATTGTAATTGTGGTTTCAAAAGGCCATTTCACTGTTCTATCAATTCAGCTGCTTCAAGATGATAAGTAACATCAGAAGACCAGTGAATTCCATGAGCATGAGCCAACTGCCACACTTGGTTAGCTGCAAAGTGAGTGACTTGGTCAGATGCAATTCTGTGTGAGATACCATAATAGTGGATAAGGCATTCTGTGAGTCCACGGATGGTAGTCTTAGAAGAATCATTGTGTTCAGGCTAGACAAAACCCATATCCAGAGTAAGTGTCTATTCCTGCGAGGACAAACCTCTGCCCTTTCCATAATGAAAGAGGTCCAGTACAATCAACATGCCACCAGGTACCTGGCTGATCACTGCAAGGAATGGTGCCATATCTAGGGCTCTCTGTTGTTCTCTGCTGCTGGCAAATGGGGCACTCAGCAGTGGTTGTAGCCAGGTCAGACTTGGTAAGTGAAATTCCACATTACTGAGCCCATGTATAACCTCCATCTCTGCCACCATGGCCACTTTTTTCATGGGCCTATGGGGCAATGACAGAGCTGGCTGGAGAAAGAGGCTGAGTGGTGTCCACAGAATGGGTCATTCTATCCATTTGCTTATTAAAATCCTCCTCCACTGAGGTTGCCTTTTGGTGAGCACTTGCATGGGATACAAATATCTTGACAGTTTTTGACATTCAAAAAGTTCCATCCACATAACTGTTCCCCAAATATCTTTGTCACCCATTTTCCAATTATTCTCCCAAGTCCCTGGCCATCCAGACAAACCACTGAGTACAGCCCATGAATCAGTATATAATTGCACTTCTGGCCTTTTCTCCTTCTATGCAAACTGCACAACCACATGCACTGCTGGAAGCTCTGCACACTGGGAAGATTTCTCTTTACTGCTCTCCTTCGGGGATGTCCTAGAAAGGGGTTGTAGTGCTGCAGCTGTCTACATATTGTGCAGAACCCTCTGCGAACCAGGCCCTAGTCTTCTCTTCCTCTGTCGACTGATCATAGGGAGATCCCCATGAGCCCATCAATGCAGGCTGGCAGAGATGGAGACCATAGGCATTTGAGGCACATCCTCATGCAATTTATTTGCATATTCAGGACCTTCTGGAGCCTGATCACATATATAGCACTTCCATCTGATGATGGTATGTTGCTGTGCACAGCCTACTTATGGTACCAAAATCTGTATTAATCAGGGTTCTCAAGAGGGACAGGACTAACAGGATAGATGTATACATCAAAGGGAGTTTATTAAGGAATATAGACCCACACAATCACAAGGTGAAGTCCTGCAATAGGCCATCTGCAAGCTCAGGAGCAGGAAAGCCAGTCTGAGTCCAAAAACCTCAAACGTAGACAAGCTGAGAGTGCAGTCTTCAGTCTGTGGTAGAAGGACCCAAAGCCCCTGGCATACCACTCATGTAAGTCCAAGAGTCCAAAAGCTAAACGAACTTGGAGTCCTATGTTCAAGGGCAAGAAGCATTGAGCATGTGACAAAGGTGAAGGCCAGAAGACTCAGCAAGAGTGGTCATACCAACTTCTTTTTCCCTGCCTTTTTCTAGCCTTGCTGGCAGCCAATTAGATAGATGGTGACAACCTAGTTTGAGAGGGGTCTGCCTCTCCCAATCCAGTGGCTCAAATGTTAATGTCTTTAACAATACCCTCATAGACATACCCAGGTACAATTATTTTAATTCTTCAGTTCAATCAAGTTGACACTCAATATTAACCATCACAAGAGCAAAACTAAACAAAGGCTAAACACACAATGGATCAACACACAATGGATCAAAAGAAATAGTTGATTTTTCCAAAAGATAAACAAAATTGATAAGCCACTGCCAGACTAGCCAAGAAAAAAAGAAGACCCAAATAAAATTAAAAACAAATAATCTTACAAATAATACCAGAGAAATACAAAAGATGATCATAGAATATTTTGAAAAATCTCTACACTAACCAACTGAAAAACCTAGAGAAAATGGGTACATTTCTAGACACATGCAACTTACCAAGTTTGAGTTAGTACAAAATAGAAAACCTGAGCAGACCAATAGCAAGTAACATGATGGAATCAATAATAAAAAATAGCTTCATCTATAAGGAAGAAGTAACACAAATTATCCTCAAACTATTGCAAAAACTTGAAGAGGAGGAAATTCTCCCCAACTCATTCTATGAAGCTAGCATTACCCTAATACCAAAAGCTGACAAGAATACACACACACACACACACACACACACACACACACAAAACACACAACATAAGCCAAATATTGTTATGAACATAGACACAGACATCCTCAACAAAATACTAGCAATCTGAATACAACAAAACAAAGATAATATGCCATGATCAAGTGGAATTTATTCTGTGTCTATAGGAATAGTTCAACTCAACATACACACAGATCAATTAATTTGATACATCACATCAGCAGAGTGAAGAAAAAAAAACCTCTAATTATCTCAATAGATGCAGAAAAAGTTCATAAAATGTAACATTCTTTCATGATTAAAAAGTCTCAATGAAGTAGGCATGGAAGGAAAATACTCCAACATAGGAAAGGCCATATATTAAAAACCCACAGCCTAACATTATACTGAACACAGAAAAGCAGAAAGCTTTTCCTCTAAGAGCTGGAACAAGACAAAGGTGCTCACTTTCACTACTCCTATTCAACATGTTATTGGAAGTCCTAGTCAAAGCAATCGGAGAAAAAGAAGTAATAAAATACAACCAGATTGGAAAAGAGGAAGTCAGATTTTCTTTCTTTTCAGATAACATAATCTTATATTTAGAAATACCTAAAGACATACGTATGTACATACATACAGACAAAAATAAATGTCCCTCGTAGTCATGATAACTTTAATAAAGTTGAAGAATACAATATTAATATATGATAATCGGTAGCATTTCTATACACCAAACAATAAACTAGGTGAAAGAGAAATCAAGAAAGAAATCCAATTTAAAATGGAAACAAAAATAATAAAATACCTAGGAAGAAATTTACCCAAGAAGGTGAAAGACCTCTAGATGAAATATTACAAAACAATAATGAAAGAAACAGAAGAAGACACAAATAAGTGGAAAGGTATCTTACACTCATGGATCAGAAGAATTAATATTGTTAAAATCATCTTACTTCCCAAAGCAATCTACAGATTCAATGCAATTCCTGTAAAAATAAAATTATTTTTATATTTTATATAAATCAAAGAAACAGTCCTAAAATTGATAAGGAAACAAACAAGAGCTGCCTGGATATCTCAAGCAAGCTGTGCTTGAAGAACAAAGCTCTATGCATCAGTACTTGAGAATGTATTACAAGACTATAACAAGCAAAACAGCATGGTATTGGTATGAAAAAAGACACTTTGATGAACGGAACAGAACACAGTACCCAGAAATAAATTTACATGTTTTCAGCCAACTGATTTTGGACAAAGGTTCCAAGAACATATATTAAGGAAAGAATACCCTCTTTAAAAAATCATGCTTGGAAAACGAGATATCCCATAGGTGGAAGAATAAAAACAGATTCCCATCTCTCACCATACACAAAAATGAACTCAAAATGGATTGAAGACCCAAATATAAAACTACTAGAAGTAAACTAGAAAAACAATGCAGGACATTGATCTAGGCAATGATTTTTTGGCCAAGACCTCAAAAGCACAGGCAACAACACAAATATTAGACAGCTGAGGCTTTACTAAACTAAAAATCTGCATACCAAAGGAAGCAATCAATAAAGTGACAATGTGTTTAATGGGAGAAATATTTGCAAACTATTCATCTGACAGGGGACTAATATCCACAATGTAAAAGGAATACAAACAACTCAAGAGCAGAAAAACAAATAATTGTGTTAAAAAGTGAGCAAAGTTTTGAATAGAAATTTCTCAAAACACATACACATGGCCAAAAAGTACATGAAAATATGTTCAACTTCACCAATTGTCAGGGAAATCCAAATCAAAACCGCAACGAGATATTATTCCAATTCCAGTTAGAATGGCTACTAATATCAAAAAGATATAGAATATTAAATGATGGTAAGGATGCTGAGAAAATGAAAATTTTATACACTACTGGTGGGAGTGTAAATCAGTATAACTTTATGTAAAATGGTGTAAATTTTTTCTTAAAAACTAAAAACTTTCCATATGATTCAGCAACCCTACTAACTGGGCATTTAAAGAAAATGAAACCAATATTTCAAAAAGATATCTGCATCCTGATGTTTATTATAGCATGATTCACAATAGCAAAGATACAGAATCGACCTAAATGTTCATTAATGGCTGCATGAATCAAGAAAATGTGGTCTATATACGTAGTGGAATACTATTTGACCATAATAATTAATAAAATCTTGTCATTTGCAGCAACATACCTGGTGATGGTCCATAAAAACATTTTTCCTTTCTAGGACTCCACTCCTGTGATGGGAGGGTCTCCCAGGAAGGTCTCTGGCATTACCTTGAGACATTTACTCAGTTGTCTTGGTGATTAACATTCATCTTCGTGTAACTTATGCAAATTTCTGCAGCTGGTTTGAATTTCTCATCAGAAAATTAGTTTTCCTTTTCTATCACATTGTCAGACTACAAATTTTCCACACTTTTATGCCCTGCTTCCTTTTAAAAGCTTTGCTGCTTAGAAATTTCTTCTGTCAGATACCCTAAATCATCTCTCTCAAGTTCAAAGTTTCACAGATATCTAGGACAGGAGCAAAAGGCAGCCAGGCTCTTTGCATAGAAAACTGACCATTTCTTCATTTTCCAAAAATTTCCTCATCTTCACTTGAGATCACCTCACACTGGATTTCATTGTTTATATTACTATCAACATTTTGGTCAAAGACATTCAACAAGTCTCCTAGGAAGTTCCAAACTTGCCGACATTTTTCTGTTTTCTTCTGAGCCCTCCAAACTGTTCTAACATCTACCTGTTACCCAGTTCTAAAGTTACTTGTATACTTTGGAGTATCTTTTCAGCAGCACCCCACTCTACCGGAACCAATTTATTGAATTCTTCCACTGATGTAGGAACATATCAAGACTGGGTAATTTACAAAGAAAAGAGGTTTAATTGACTTACATGCAGCATGACTTGGGAGGCCTCAGGAAACTTATACAATTACCGTAGAAGGGGAAGCAAACATGTCCTTCTTCACATGGTGAAGGAGAGAGAATGAGAACTGAGATAAGGGGGATGGCCTTATAAAACCATCAGATCTCATGTGAACTTACCCACTATCATGAGAATAGCATGAGGGAGACTACCCTCATGATTCAATTACCTCACACTAAGTGCCTCTCATGACACATGGGGATTATGAGAACTACAATTTGAGATGGTATTTGGGTGAAGATACAGCCCAACTATATCACTTAGCTTTTCTATCTTTTCTTTTTACATAAATTGTAAAATAATCTTTTTTCAAAAGTTTTACTATTTGTTATATATTGCTCTAGATTGAAATCCATTCTGATCACATTCAATTTTACTTATCTTCAATCCATTTAAAAAACTAAATCAATTAATTTTTAGATTAGATTTACGTTTATAGAAAAGTTGAACAGAAACTACAGAAAACTCCCATATACTCCCTCCTCTCCACTCTCAATTTTCTCTTATTACTAACATCTTGATTTAGTGTGTGGTACTCGTTAAATTAATCAATGTATATAAATACATTTATTATTAACTTACGATCATGGTTTGAGTTTACTCTATGTGTTGTACATTCTGTGGATTTTAACAAATATATAATGAAATGTATCTACCAATAAAATACGACACAGGTAGTTTTACTGCCATAAAAATTTCTCTGCTCTGCCAATTAATCCGTCCATCATGTTAAGCTTTGACAATCATGGACCTTTTTATTGTCTCTCTAGTTTTGCTTTTTCAGAATGTGATACAGTTGGATTCATACAGTATGTAACCTTTTCAGATTGGTATTTTTTCTCTTAGCAATATGCATCTGTTGCTAAATTTCTCCATGTCATTTTGAGATTATTTATTTTTATCATTGAATAATGTTCCACTACTTTCTGTATATACCACAGTTTATCCATTCACCTATTGAAGGACATCTGAGTTGCTAAAATTATTGCAATTATTAATAAAGATGTTATAAACATTTAAGATCAGGTTTCTGTAAGGCTATATACTCCTTGGTATCTTGGTAAATACCAAGGAGTATGATTAGTGGATTATATGGTGTAATTATATTTAGCTGTGTAAGAAGTTGCCAAGCTGTCTTCCAAAGTGGCTATTTGATGGCTGTGGTGAGACTTTGGTTTTTGTCTTCTCAATTTATTATAATTAAAAAAAAGACACACAGCAAAAGAGATATAGCATAGAGTAAGAGATATTGCTAGTAAGCATATTTCAGGTGGTTCTTTCGGTGTGCACATTCAGTAGTACATGCTTTCTCATACATCGCAGGTCTCATTAGCATCTTAAATCTCCACTCAGTTTTTTTCTTTTTTTTTTTTTTTTTTTTTTATAATTATATGAGCAAAAAGTCAGTCTGAGTCTGAGAACAGGTGAAATCAAAATGTGCATCTTCTCCACAGTGGAAACTACTCAGGATTTCTTTGCTTGAATAAGCTTAACTACAGTGTAAAAGCTGAGGCTTATTGTGTTGAATGTACAGGCACCAAGGTTGTTGAGACCCAAGGACAAACAGTGACCAAGCCAAGGTCACTTCTTGACTACTAACCTGACTCAACTATAACATTTTGTTTCACCACTAGTGATGGATGAGAGTATCTGTAACTAATAACACATCTTTACCAAACTTTAATGTTGTCAGTGTTGGATTTTATCAGTTCTGATAGGTGTGTAGTAGTAACATCTTGCTGTCGGTGTACTTTGCAATTTTTAAATGACGTATGATGTTGAGCATCTTTCCGTATGCTTACATGCCATGTTTGCATTTTCTTTCAGATTTTTAGCTCATTTTTTAAAAATTGGGTTGTTTCCCTATTGTTAACAATTATTTATTTTTACCAGATAGATGTTTTCCAAGTACTTTCTCCCAGTTTGTCACTTTCTTTTGTTCTCTTAACAGTTTATTTTTATTTCAAAGCCAAAGGTTTTAAATTTCATAAAGTTCTATGAGTCAGTTTTTTTTTTCCTTTTTTGATAATGCTTTGGAAATTTGAAAATTCATTGACAAACCCAATTTCAAAAAATGTGTTCCTATATTATGTTCTAGGAGTTTTATTTTGGCCATTTAGAGCTGTGATTCTATTTGAGATAAATTTTGTGAAAGATTAAAGATCTCTTCCTAGATCATTTTTCACATGTGTATGTCCAGCTGTTCCAGCATCATTTGTGCTGTGATCTATCTACCTATCCACCTATCAATCATACATAGCTACTATATTAATGTTTCCAAATTGTTTTTTCTCCCAAAAGATATAAAAGTATACCTTCAAGCATATTTCTTACAACATTACATTCTCCCCGTTAGCATTAATATATATTATCAAATCAAAAATCTTATTAAAGTAACTCAAATTACAAAATAGTTTACTTTGTGAGTGAAAGTGAATTTGTTTTAACAAAAAAGTCATATGTCTTTTGTATTTCAAATAATGCTCTTTAGCTTATAGTGTCTTCTTTGGGGGCTTACCTTCAGTTAAAAATTAAGTGACATCTAACATATGAAGTTAAAGTAAGTGCTTTATTGCACCGAGTCTTCTTTTCCAAATGAGGTATATTATAAGGCATGCATATTTATAAAATTATGGGGAAAATATTACTTAAAATACAATTGTTTATTTGATTCTGCCAGGAAGCAAAGTCTTCTCATTCTTTTTTTTCTCCAAATTTTATTATTCCAACTAGTGGACTGAAATAATTGCTTTTATCTCCTGGCTCCAATAAAGCAATTTAGCTTTTTAATGGATCTTGTTAGATTTCAAGACCAGTCTCTTTTTGGGACTTTTATTTTTTAGCATTAGTGGTACATTACCTGCTGAGTCATCAGCATGGAAATCAGAGGTTAATTTCCTTCCTACTAAATGAAGCAGATAATCAGCCATCAGAGAATGGCTCCTATTCTGTAAATAAGTCTTGACAAGCTGAGGGATAACCCAAAGCATCACTCAGTCCTGTTCATGCCATCTGTCCACAAATTAAGATGAAGTAAAGATATTAATTTGTTACATTTCAAAAGCTATGCTGACAAACCCATATGGACAATTTAAATGGCAATGGATAACTAAAACACTTTACTATTATTCCATTGAGTCATGAGTTATAGTTTTTCAAGCTTCCTTTCCAGCAACTAACAAACATGTAGACAGTATTTTTTTTTTACCAGATGTACAGCTAATGACTATCAAAGAAGATGCTTCCCAAAGCTTTATACAAATAATTTTTTAAAGTTAGAAGTTACATCAATTTGATGGCATAAAATTTATTTCTTTTACTGAAAATGAATTATACAGACAGATGACTGGGATTGCTATGTGCTTGCCAAAAAGATTACATTTATGAAATACTGCCATCTCCTTAAAAGAAATGTGTCACAAGCTAGAACTACGAAATTGCAAATGTTGCCTCTTCCTTTGTAGAAATAACATGTCACACAATAAAGAGGTAGAGATCCAGTTAATCTTCTTGCAAAAAAAAAAATCAGGTATGTTATAGGAAAGCAAATAACAGTCATAGCCATATAAAGGCTAGCTTCTGTTTGTCTTGGATAAAAAAAAATAAATGTGTATCTGTACACTGTAAGACACATTGGCAAAATATATTTTTAAGGCAAGTCCTTTGTAAGGATGCCATTAATATGAAATATGTCATTACATAAATACCTCAATAACATATTTGTACAAATAATGTGATAACAAGCAATATATTTTATTCCTCTTTTTGAATATCTTTCTTTTTACTTCCTATTTTTTAAAAACTTTACTGGAAACATGTCATCAAGATATGTAATAGTTTATTCCTTTTATCCTTATTACAAATAAAAAGGAGTGCATCTAAGACTCTTCTATGTATTGCACATCTTGCAAAATATATTTATGTACAATAAAAGCAAATAATAATTTACATGGAAATATGTATTTGGAAGTAAGTTCTGATAACTGATCTGGAATATCAAATAATTCCTTCTCTAGCTATCATCTTGGATGGATTTTATACTGTAAGCTATACTATTTTCTTGTAATTTCTTAAAACTTGTTTCTTTTTTTTTTGCTTTCTTCATACTGACTTACAGATCAAGGGAGAACTGGCAATATGATCCACAATTTACAGACAAGACAAGTCAGGCTCAGAAAGTTTTTCTGACTTGTACAGGATAACATCTTTTGCCTTTGAATCTGATGTCTCTTTCCATACTTACTGATTTAAAAAATGGAAGTTCTGGCATATATAAATCTTAATAAATCACATGGCAGGGGTCAGTTTTTGCCTTTGTCATGTTACGACATCACTGAGACACAATATGTCCAATGTGAAAACTGTTCTTGTCTTAAAATTGTGCCTTGAAGTAAACAAAACTGGAATTTTCAGAAGTTTAAAAAATGTTTTCAGGTCAAAAATATTTATTTTTAATTATCTAACAATCCCCATTATCACTTATTATTGGGTAGTGGAAGTACTACATCTGCTTTATGTCAACAACAACAACATCTGTGATACAAATGGTGGTACAGATCTTTCACTCTGTACCATGAACATAAGAATACTAGGCAAATCAAGAAAGATATCCTCCTTTACTATCTTCAAATTCCTTCATCCTTTTTTCAAGTAGAGGAGTATAGAGATACAGGAATTGTCAGTACCAGGATTTGTTGATTTGGGGTCAGAGTTTAATATGTAAGTTAACCCCCAATTAACCAGAGTCAAAATGAGAAACAGAATGAACAAGAGGATAGGGAAAATCTAAGTGGACATTTAGAACTCAATTGGGGACACAGTCAGTAGGTAGAGAGAACTCAGATTTAGGATATAAATAAAATTAAACCCAAAAAGCCTGTCACTTAGTAATCCGCGTGGGTTAATTGCACAGGATTGGAATATATCATTTTGCATTAACAACAATCTAAGAAAATAATATTAAATCAAGTTTCAGCAATTCCATTCCCCAGAAATTGAGAGAGCCAAAGATCATGCAAGTTGTAATGAAGAAAGCAATTTTCTAGAATCAGCAATTTTATGGCTAGCTGGATCCTCTCTATAGAAATACTCCAGAAACACTTGTGGGATACATATGGCATTCCTTCATACCTTCTGTTTGGTCACTGCAACAGAAATGACTACTAAAATTTACATTTTGTGCTTTGTTTACCAAGATTTTAAAGACTTGCATGTATTGTATAGCATGTCGATCACATTATAGTATTTAATTAAGGTAAATGTTAATGACACTAATATTTTCTCATTGATATTCACAGGACTTTTCGCTGGAAGGTTAAGTAACTTAAGGCAATTCATAATATTTTATTTTTCCTCATATGTTTCTGTTTTTAACTATCTGCAGAGTTTTGTGGGTAGCCAAAAAGATTTATTCCTGTAATTTTCTTCAAAATGTTCATATATCTTTCTTAAGCCATAACAAGAACCTCCACTAAAGTTGGTTTTATAAACAAAGCCATATTCTTGTCATGTCACATTTTATTGTTAATATATAAAGCTTTAATAAAGATACATGTTTTTTTCTAGGCTTGAATATTTACTAGTTTTTTAATTATACTTTTGTGGGGCCGTGTTTTATCTGATTGCTTTTTGATATAATATCATCAAGGGGCTATTCAGATGGAGAAGGTGACCTCTAGTTTGGAAGTGACAGGCAGCAGATAATGTCGACACATTTTAATCAGTCCTTTAGTCTTTATCAAATATTTACATTGAAGTTCACCTATAATTGCAATTTTAAACTTTTAAAATTAGAAAATATATTTTGAAACTATCATTACAAAGATGATTATTAGATTAATATAATTTTATTTAATAAGAAAATTAGAGGTTTATAAAATATAAAATATACTCATCAATATAATAGAATAACATGATGTGACTATATATGATTTAACTATGTATTTTTGAGGATTTAAAATTTTCCATACTGCACATCTATATTAAATTTGTAAATATAAAACCTTTTATATAAAATAACAGTAACACTTTATTTATAAAACCAAAATTTTACTATCAAAATTGGTTTTTAATTGTTATTTTGAAAAAGTTTAGTGAGTCAACTTAACATTTCATTGCATGCTTAAAGTTGTAGTATGCTCTGTAAAGACAGGGCATACTCCTACACAGCATTATTATATTTTGACAGATATTGCATTGTTCTAGTTAACAGGAAGTTATTTTGTGTGTTATTATTTTCCCCCTCACTAGATTAAAAACTTCTGGAGTCTAATGACCCCATAATATGATACTTCTAATTTATTTTCCCCATGTTCCTAACATAGCTGATTGTTGTCTGACATCAATCAAATGAATGGTGTGGGTAAATAACTCAATTCCTCTAGTTGTGTTTCTTCTGTTCAACTAAAAAATTAGGATAATAAATGTATAGGCCTCATGTACTGACACAGTTGGAAAAAAAACCCAGGATGAAACATCATGCAGAAAAGCACAGTGCATGGCACATATTAAGTATTTTAATACTTTTAGCCAATACATTGGTTACTTATCAATGTATAATGTTATGGTCATCTATCTTTTAAAGCATGATTCAGCAAACTATGATTCTCGGACTAAAATTGTCTGCCATGCTCTAATAGAGTTTTATTAGAATGAAGCCACATTTATTTACTATTCTCCGTGGCTCCTCTTGTAGTATAATAGCAAAGGTGAGTAGCTGTGACAAAGACCATATGTCCAGCAAAGACAAACATATTCACTATCTGGTCTTTGAAGAATGTTTACTGAACCATGTCTTAGAGTCCAAAGTCAAACATCTTAGCTTGGTTTACATGACCCATCATAATAAAGCTGTAATTTTATGCTTTGTCATCCCCCATAAATATAATATGCTGTTATCATATAGAAAATTGGCTTTCTTATCCTCATGACATTCAGGTCATAAGTAATTTTCATATCCCCATGGCATAAGTTTCTCTCTCATCTTCTTCTCAGAGTCTTAGGGTATAGTCTTAATTGTCTGTGATATCTTTATCCACATGCAGTCTCATTTTGAGGATTTCCTTCACTCAAACTGACTGTGAAAAATGTTTATGTCTTCCCGGCATCCTTGGTTCACTGTAAGCTCATTCATTCAACATGTCTACTGAGGGTCTATAGTGTTCAGACTGCTGTGCTCAGTAGTGAAACTAGAAAGATGAATAACATGCAGTCTATGTCCTTACAATATGTGATAAATATTAAATGAATTAGCACCAAAATCTCTAGAACACAGTCTGACAAAAATCCCTAAAACACTCAATAATACAATGACAAGCATGACTGAGCACTTCTTATGTGCCAGACCCCATTCCAAATGGTAAGTGATATGGTTTAGCTCTGTGTTCCCTCTCTAATCTCATCTCAAATTGTAATCGGAATTGTAATTCAGGCTTGTTGAGGGAGGGACTGAATCATGGGGGCAAGGGACTGAATCAAGGTGGGAGGTGACTGAATCATGGGGGCGTTTTCTCCCATGCTGTTCTCATGATAGTGAGTGAGTTCTCAGGACATCTGGTTGTTTGAAAAATATCTGGCACTTCCTCTGCACTCTCTCTCTTGCCTGTGCCACGTAACATGTGCCTTGCTTCCCTTTACCTTTCTGCTGTAATTGTAAGTTTCATGAGGCCTCACCAGCCATGTGGAACTGAGAGTCAATTAAAACTCTTCGCTTCATTATTTATGCAGCCTCAGGCAGTATCTTCATAGCAGTGAAGATTAATATAGTAAGTAATTATATCACCACGTAGACAATGTCAACATCAAATCTATTTCAAAGATAAATAAATTGACACACAAAATTATTAAGCAAATTTCTCACCACACTGCTAGTGAATGACAGAACTATGCTTTGAATTAAAGCACTCTGTTTCTAGTGTCCACATGGGCAATGACTATGCCAGAATACTTCTTGAAAAGGGTCATCTATATTTATTTTAGTGTGAATAGTGGCTCCTAGCACATAGAAGGCATTAATATATATTAGTAATGAGCTATCAATGGAATAAATAAATATAGCTAATTAAAAGATGGGATTATCTACAATATGCCTATAAGGAACTATGCTTATTACCCAGGTGACAAAAGTATCTGTACACCAAACCCCTGTGATGTGGAGTTCACCTATGTAACAAACCTGTACCGGTATCCCTGAACCAAAAATAAAAGCTAAAAAAAAAATGTTTTTAACTCGAATTACTTTTAATGTGGCTAAGATCTAGGATGAATTACATGTTGCAAGAAATGAAAATAAAAATAGAAAAAGTAAACATCTAAATATTGAGCCAGTGGTTCCTGAAGCTGAATTATCCTTAGAACCATCAGATATGATTTTCAGAAATGCAGATTCCTCAAGTTAATTGCTGATCTACTGATTCATGTTATCTAAAAATACCTCTCATGAATATAGTAATATATTAAAAACAAAAACAGACCAAATAAAACAAAATGAACAGATATTCAGAAATGGAAGTCAGAATGATGATGATTTATGCATAACTTTATCACTACTGCAGTGACCAAACATTTAATATACACTGATAAATAAAACGCTGTGTAAATCTATTTGTCCCTCTAACAAAATATACTTCCACAAAAC
The DNA here is from genome assembly GCF_001604975.1 of Cebus imitator. Classification (NCBI taxonomy): domain Eukaryota; kingdom Metazoa; phylum Chordata; class Mammalia; order Primates; family Cebidae; genus Cebus; species Cebus imitator. The sequence goes on along the minus strand of NW_016107926.1, from coordinate 369,360 downwards.
ATGCAACTCTAGGGATGAGATTGCAAACAAACACTTAGCACTAAATAAGAACTTATAGCCTCATATTATGGGCATCCTAGATGAAAAGCAGCCCTAGAAGACAGTAACTCCAACTGAGTAAGAAGAAAAAAAGCACACCATATATGGTGAAGTGGTAGACCTAGGCTTCCTTTGTGAAACTGTGGATGGGAATGGAAAATGCTAAGTTTGATTTTACATATAAACAGATAAATAACACTGTTCACCCCTAAGCATATGGATGTTTAATCTAGCTATATGTGGAACAGTTTTATTAAGTGATTATATTTTTCTACTAACAAAGTTTCAAGAAATTCCAAAGAGTCAGTAGCATATAGTCACTTTCATGGACCACAACACCATTAAAAAGCAAAAATAAATATAGTCACACATACATATTTAGAATCTTAAAAACATAAGTTAGAGGATAAATTGAAAAAAATATGCCAAACTAGCAGCATCAAAGGACAACGGATCAAAACTTGTTGAATGAACATAAAGCAGGCCTGATAAACAGAGATGTATAGAAATAGCATACAAGAAATTCAAACAAACATATAAAAAATGTAAAGAAAAAAAATGGAGCAAGATAGATGAATAGGACTTTCCAATGGTCATCTCCTGACAGAAACACCAACTAGAACAACTGTTCAGGTACACAATTACCTTTGCAAGAACAAAGGAAACCAGGTGAGAGATAAAGTCCCAGGTTATAGAAAATAATAAAAGATGTATTGAACACTTTCAAATTACCTGTGTCACTTCTCCCCTAACCTTATGCAGCAAAGGGCAGAAATACTTCTGGCTAAGAGAAAAGAAACAGAATGAGCATAGGACTTTTCCTTGGACCCTAATACCAGACATGCCAGAATAAAACTCAGCACTGAGCAGACATCCATGGTTCCTGACTCTAGGACAGTACTCATGGACTAACCTTCCAAGGCTGCCCCAGCACCAGCCAGGAACCCAGAACTTCTGTGAGATGGACTCAATATTCAGTCTGCATTTCCACTAGTTGACTTAAGTGGCCTTGGCTCCAGAAAACCTTCAACTGCAGGCAGGCCTTGGCAGCTGTGGACTTCAGTCATGTCCCTGTACTGCACACGCCTCAGTGGAAATGGGCTTTGAGCACACAATAGCTCTATACCAATAGAGCCTAAGTGGCCACAAGATCCTAGCTGAGCTGTTCCCAGGTTTAGGACACACACTCAAGTACCATAATGGCCATAGTGATTTCAGCTGAGGGATCACACCAGCTGGCTTGAAAATAATCTTTAGACAAACAATGTTGAAAGACATTTCCAGACAAAGCAAAGATTATAAATATCTCTCACAGAACTAAGCACAGAAGTTGATGCATGACCACATAGATAAAAAAATAATCAGGGAGACATAGCATCAGCAAATGGACAAAATAAAGCAGCAGTAGCTGACCCTAAAGAAAGTGAAATGTAGGAATTGCCTGACAAATAATTAAAAATAACTGGTTTAAGGAAGCCCAGTAAAATTCCAGAAAATACAAAGTAACAGTTTAATAAAATGAGGAAAACAATAAAAGAAAATAAAAAATTTAATGGACAGACTGAATTAAAAAAAATCAAACAGAAAACCTGGAACTGAAAAATAAAATTAAAAAATATAAAATAAAAATGTCACAGAAAGCATCATCAGCAGAATTGGCCAGGCAAAAGAATTTATGAATTCAAAGACAGGTTATTTAAAAAAAAGAATAAAAAGGAAAAAAGAAAACTTATAAAACTTACAGAATTTCTGGGACAGCATAAAAAAGCGTATTTTTGAGTCAATAAAATTTCAAGAAGGAGAGGAGAAAAATAAAGAATTAGAAATTTTATTTTTTGAATAGCAGAAAACTTTTATTACCTGGAGAGTGACATAAATATTTAAGTACTGAAGGGTAAAATGTTACTAATCAGATTCAATTGAAATAATTCTGCTGTAAGACATATTATAATCAAATTGTCAAACGCCAAGCACTAAAAGAAAATCTTGAAAGCAGCGAGAGAAAAGAAGTGACTAATAAATTAAAAAGTTCCAATACATCTAGCGGCAGACTTCTTCACAGAAATATTACAAGACTGAAGACAGTGGTAGGATATATTCAAAATGCTAAAACAAAAATCCTGCTAATCAGGAATACTATACCCACATAGATTTTTTTTATAAATTAAGGAGAAATAATGACTTTCTCATACACACACACAAAAAGAAAGCTGAGAAAGCTCTTCAGCAAGATATGTCTGACAAGAAATATTCAAGCTAAAAAAAAGGACACTAATGTATAAAGGAAAAAGATCTAAAAGTAAAAAGCCAGTGATACAGAGTCAACCTTAAAATACTCTAATACTGTAATGATGGTAAGACAGTTATGTCTTTAGTATGAAGATTAAAGACAAAACAATTGCAAATAGTAATAACTATAATTTGTTAAGGGATATGTAATATAAAAAGTTATAAATTTGGATATCAAGAATTAAAAATATATGAGGGTATGAGGGGTGAAGTGTTGTGAAATTGTGGTGATTATATATTTTGATTAATTTTAAATTGTTATATTAGAGCAACCTGTTGTAACTATTAGGTATTTCTTCAAGGGCACATGGTAGCCACAAAGAAAAAGTCAGTAGTAGTTAAATAAAAAAATAAAATGTAAGATCAATACACGCCACTAGACAAAAAAAAATTACTTAGCCAAAAGGGATAAAAAGAGAAGAAAGAAACAACTGAGATATAACATAAACTAGAAAACAATTAGAAAAAATAGCAGTAGTAAGTCTTTATCAATTCTTAATAATTACCTTGAAAGTAAATGAACTAAATTCTTCACTCAGAAGACAGATTGGATAAAAGGATTTTTTAAAAAGTGAAAGAAACAAAACAACCACAACAACAATGACAAAATGACAAGACCCAACTGAATACTACCTACAGGAAACTCAGCCTCCTTCAGTTGCTTTCACATAGACTGAAGTGAAGGAATGGAAAAAAAAATTCCATTTGAATGGAAAGCAAGAAAAAACAGGAGGAGCTATTAGATAAAATAGACTTTAAGTCATAAATGAAAGAGTTAAACTAGGTAATTAAATAATGACAAAGGGGTCAGTACAGCAAGAATATAGCTGTATATATATATACAACACTGGAGCACCTGAATATAGTAAGCAAGTATTACTATATATGAAAGGAGATGTAGACTGCAATAAAATAAGAGTAGGAGACTCCAGCCCCTTCTTTCAGCCATGGACAGATCATCTAGGCAGAAAATTAATAAAGAAACATTAGATTTAAACTACACTCTAGACAAAATAAACCTAAAAGACATATACAAAATATTTCATCCAACAGATATTAAAATCCCATATAAAACCTAAACTCATTAATTAAGCAATGTATTAAAGAAAATTTATTATGAACAAATTGGATATAGTCTGAAAATTACAGATAGACATTCAAAAATCTATCAGGCATTTCACATTAGACAAAAGGTAAACAAAGCACACATTCATCCTAAATGACACAGATTTTTGCAAAATTAGGTATTTATTATACAAATTCACCAAACTAGAAGAAGAAAAATTTCTTGACACTATAAAGTTTCCACGGTCATATTTAATAATAATTTTTTAGAAGTATTTCCACTAGTGGTTATTATGGACTCAATTGTGTCCCTACTGTATCCCAAATTTATATGTTAAAGCTCTAAGGAGCAGTACCCGAGAATGTGTCTGTATTTGGAGACAGAAACTTTAAAGATGTGATTAAGTTAAAATGAGGATGTTAGGGTGGGCTGTAATCCAGCCTTACTGGTCTCCTTTAAAGAAGAGGAGCTTTGGACACACAGAGGCAGTAGGGTATGTCAGGCACAGAGGAAAGACCATGTGAGGACAGATAGGAGGGCAGCCATCTGGAAGCCAAGAAGAGAAACATTAGAAGGAATGGAACCTACTTTCATTATAAACTTGGACTTGAAGCCTTCAGAACTGTAACAACATTCTGTTGTTTAAGGCACCCAGGCTGTGGTGCTTTGTGAAGTCAGCCTTAGCAAGTGAATATGTTGACAAAGTAGGTAAGACACTCCCTGCTTCATTTCAACATTGTACAACCTACTACAACCAAAGCAAAAGAGTATGTGTTTCACCATGGAAAAAAGCTATTTCTTTCTTTATACCCAGACAAAATGATTGTTTATTAAATCCCCATTAAGGTTGCTGGAGGAATCATGGATATATGACTATCAATAGCATTCCTATACACTGGCAACAACTTACTGTAACAATGAATAATGAAATAGAGAGGTTGGAAGTCACAGTAAAACAAATACTACAGAGGAATAGCTCTAACCAAAGGTTTTTTAAAATTATCTTTTAGGATAACATTTCAAAATACTATTAAAGACCATATAAAAGCAAGCATGAGTAAATGCAAGAAAACATAACCTCTTAAAGGACAAGAAAATGATATATTAAATACTGTATTCCAATTCTCAGTGTATAAAAACATACATTAATGCAAGCCCAATAATAGCTCTAGCAAACTTCTTCATTAAATTGATTACTTATCTCAAAATTTTATAGAGAATTAGGTAGTAAAAGTGAAGAGGGCAAAGTTTTAAAGGCTAGAAACAAGTAGGTGAATTTACTTAAAAGATAATTTGAACATAGAACAGGTAAAGTGAAGTAGAAAAAGGGAGGGTAAAAAAACAGACATAAACACATATGTGGAATTGCTACATAATATGAGTGACAATAAAACATCGGAGAAGAAACTAGCTAATAATTGGTATTAGTTCTACTGGCTTTACCTATATAAAAAGAAAAATGTAATCAGAAGCGTGGGATAATACTACTTTACACCTTGTCCGTTTGCTATAAAATATAGAATAGGAAGCTAGAGTAAAAACAAAAATAAAGATACTAGTGAAAATAAGAAATTACATTTTTTTCCCAGAAAACTGTGCAAGACTAGTTCTGGCCAAAGGCAGAATATTTTTTTTACTTATACATTGCCTGTAACAGTGGGCTTCTACATTATAATAACGATTTCAAATGGCATCATAGGTCAAAAACTTAGATTTTCGCCTCATATTGCCTAAACTGGAGATAAATGAAACTATAAAATGCTTAATTCACTTTTCTATAGGGTTAAAGACTTTCAATTATTATCTGCTTAAGAGAAGTAAATCTAATTATTGGAAATCTTTTTAATTATTTTTCTTTTCATATTATTTTATTTCACTGAGTTTTCATGGGTCTTCTTTCTGATATCATCATATTCTAGTCTTTAAAATAAATGGGCAGTGGGGGTCTGTTTTGTTGTTTATGTTTGAGATTCCTTATGAACCTCCTGCATCTGCTTTCCAGACTGTTGAAGAGGATGAAATAAATGATTTCATCCTTTCTACATTCCAGTGGCAGAATTCATTGCTCTAATGGAATAATTGTCACTGCTTTAAAATAGTTTAACAGAATATTCTCTAGTTAAACCCACAGAAGAAATAACAAATCAATTTCAACAACACATATGAGTTTATCTTACTCTAATCAAGCTATGAAGAATAAAGTGTTCAATTAATTCAGATTCGGATAGCATGCTGTTAGATGACAATCTGTTATAATCTGTTTACCCATGCACAACATATAGATATGTATTTCTATGTATTAAATAGATATGTAATGCATATCTATATAATACATAGAAATCTATATGTATTACCTATCTTTATGTTGATAGAATATGTATATTCTATCAACATAGATATGTATTTCACAGAATATTGTGAACATTCTGTGGTTAGTAAATGCTAAATATTGGCATTTTAAGATAAAAGAGGAATCTGTAAGCCCAAAGAGGTAAAGCAACAGAAGGTTCTTTGGGGAGTAGGCACTCCTTCTTTGTTAGTTCCTCCATCAGCAAGCATTTCTAAATGCTCAAGTCTCTTATCTTCAGAAATTTGCTAAGTACATTCCAGCTCAACTATTGCAGCACTAAGAAAAAAAGGAAGAAAAAAAAGGAAAGGCGGAACTCATCTATAAACATAATATTAACAAAATAAAGAACTAAAATGATGCCAGTCTGTTGTAAATTCTATAGATTTTAAATTTAAAGATACCAGTGAGTAACTGATATGTAAAATAAATAATTGAAATTTAATAAAAACTGAATATTAATAATACAACATTACATTTGTGAGATATATCTATAGCCTTAGATACTAAATTTAGAAATATTAAGGTTTGAAAATAAGAAATATTAATGCCATCCAAGAACTTTACAGATAAACCAAAAAATTAAGTAAGAAGATAGAAGAAAATAATAATAAAGCAGTAAAATATAATGTAGTATTATTCAACATAATTAAAGTTTGGTTATTTGCAAAGTTTGTGTAGTAAAATAGAAGACCATTTGGTAAGATCTAGAATGAAAATGCAGACATTTTAATTTTTAAAAAGATAAAACCATTAGTATAATTCAAATATAAAATAAATACAATGTAAATAATTTTATTCTACTCAGTAATTAATAGGGGAACTGCTAATATACTAAAACTGTGCAAACTGCATTTGAGGAACTGGGTATATATAGGCAACTTAATATAAGAATCTTAAAATAAGACTGCTGGTTTTTGTATTATAGAGACATCTACTGTAAACTTTTATTTTTTCTAACACAGAGAAATTCTTTATATTGCTACCAGACAGAAATATGTAAGTTAAATTCTGCATCTAAAAAATTGTAAAATAACACATTCAATACAAAATCTATAGAGACTTGAAATCTAATAATTGAGAAAACATTAATCTCTTATATATATATATATGACAGAATTAAACATTAACAAAATGAATATAAACTATAGAAAGATCTAATAACATAATTGAAGAAAATATGAAAAATTAAGTAAACAGACAATACATTTTCAAAACTGATTCAAGAATATTAAATCTGTTTCTACAAGTAAACATATACAAACAGACATTAGGTATAGAAAAATATGTCCATCCAAAATGAATAACTGGATAATCTCTATTCAATCTAAAAATACTTGGCAAATTAACAGTACAAATATGTCATTCTGTAAAACGGAGAAAGATGAGTTTAAAGAAAGAGTTGAAAAAAAATTCTGGCATGATAAATTTACCACTGTTTGTTCAGGTAGATCAGTTTCAGGAAAGAGTAAACACAGATATTGGTTATCTGAAACTACTTCCCTTAAAACTATCTTGGGAAAAATTCATGTGCCTCTAAATGTATAGTACTAAGACTGATAATGTAGAAGAAACTTTTCACATGTACACCAGAGAGCATATATAAGGACATTCATTGCAATGCTTCTTGTAAAAGCAAAAAAGTAGAAGGGAACCAAATGGCCTTCCACAGAAGAATACATAAATCAAGGTATTGCCACAGATGAACAAGTGAAAACTAAATATATAAACAAGAATAACTTTCAAAGACAGAATGCTGATTTTTTTAAAAGCTGCAGGACAGTGTGAAAATTATGGGAGTATTTAAATAAGCTGGAAATGATGCACAATAATACACTTTTAGATTCGTGAAAACTTAATACATGAAAATATATTTCATAGGAAATAATATCCTTATATGAAATGCTAAAACACAGGCATCCTAAGCCAGTTATCTTTAGGGAGAAAGATCAAAAAAGAGAATAGGGAATGTAGTTGTCTCAACTCTGTTGATGTTGCTTCAATTTTTAATAAGAAAATCATTTATAAACATATATAGATGTTCCCAAGATTTGATGGATTGGGTTCTGGGAACATTACTGTCTCATATTACTCTTCTCATCTCTGTGAAAAAAATGGACATGTATGAAAAAATACACATAGAAATGAATTTCTGGATAAGAGATACCAAGTGAGAAAAGACAGAGATCACAATGTGAAAATCTAAATTATTAAGTACATTTTATGGTAAAATGTTGTTAAAATGTTTGATTCACATTTAAACATGTCATTATAACATAATTTCATAGAGAAGTTACAAAATAGATTTTCTGGTTTCAAAACTAAGAGAACTTAAAAAAATTTAAACTTCAGTTTTCTCATCTGTATAATTGAGGATTGAATAGGTATTGCTTCATGGGGTTTTTGTATGGCTCACGTATGATTAGAAATGAATGGTCATTTGTAAAAATGTAATGTGTTTAAAATGTATTATTAGAGCCTTATGATAGGATGTCTATATCACTTAGCTGTTTCATTAGCTGCATAATCTCTGCCTTGGGTTTCTTTTTAACTGAGACATATTTAATAACTGCCATTTTCTTCACTTAATGTATCTGGTTCATGTAATATTTCACACTACTTTTATTATATTTAAAACAGTTTTGTTACCTTGTAGCATTTGAATTACATCTTTTTATAAATATCTATGTAGATTTAAAATTAAATTAAATCTATTGATATTCCACTTTGTGAAACTCAAGCAAACCAAGTATTAACTTCTTTGGCTTATGGCTGTTAAACTGTATGTACACAGAACATTAATTTTACATAAATTTGAACTTCTTAGATTCTGTAAATATAATTTAAAATAGGTTTTGAAATTTCCTCATGAACTCCCTCAGAAGAAAACTCAGGGAATGCAGAGCAATATTCTTAAAACTACAATTTTTGTTTGTTTTTTAAGTAGACAAATATTCAGACCAATGTAATCTTTGTAATAGGAACAGCTGCAGTTTAAAATAAGGAAAGAAAAATGGGAGGCAAATGTATATATGGCAAATATATATATTTTTGTATATATGTATATATATGAGATAAATTTAGCATGATAAAGATATATATATATATTTATAAATTAGGTTTATATATGTATATGTATAAATGAAGAAAGAAAAATAGGAGAAAATTATATACACAAATAACACAAATATATGCATATATGATTTTAATCCAGTTTTACTATATTCATTTTAAATAAAGTCTAGCTCTTTAATAAGAATTTATCAGTTTAAGTAGCTATTTATAGTTTTGTACTGTGAATGATCATTATTTGTTAACAACAATAACAGCAGCAAGATATTTAGATTAAAACAGGTAATGATGAGTCCTTGCTCATTCAAATATGAAATGTTACTGGAATTATATGCTTTTGTTACATGTGAGTTAACTCATACACTATTCACTTTGAATCAATTAAAGTTCTAGAAAGTTGAACAGGGTAGTTGGAGCAAGATGGTTGAATAGAAGGCTCCACTGATTGTCGCCCCTACAAGGACACCAATTTAGCAATTATCTGTACACACACAAAAGCAGATTCATAAGAACCAAAAATCAGGTGAGCACTAACAGTATGTGCCTTTAACTTCATATTGCTGAAAGGGGCACTGCAGTGTTAGGAAAAATAGTCTTGAATTGTGGAAAACGCCACTCCACTATCCCCTGGCAGTGGGAGCATGGCACGTAGGGTTTCTGAACCATGGGGAGAAGGAGAATGAGCAATTGTGAGGCACTGAACTCAGTGCTGCCCTGGTTATAACAGGAAGAAAAACCACATAAAACTCAGTGGATATCTATCCACACAGGGCACATGTAAACCAGTCCTAGCCAGAGGGGAATCACTGATCGCAGCAGCTGGAACTTGAGTTCCTGCAAGCCTACTCACAATGAGCTAAAGGGCCATGGGGCTATAAATAAACTTGAAAGACAGTCTAGGCCACAAAAACTGCAATACCTGGGTGAATCCTAGGGATGAACTGAGCCCAGAGATAGTAGACTGGTATGGAAAGGACACATAACCTACTAAGACACCAGCTGGGGTGACTAAGGGAGTGCTGGAATCACTCTTCCCCTTAATGCCAGGCTGCAAACCTCATGGCTCAAAAAAAGACCTCTTATTTACACTTGAGGAGAAGAGATGGAAGAGTGGTGAAGACTTTGTTTTGCATATTGGATAACAGTTCAGCCACAGCAAAACAGGGCACCAGTTAAGAGTTGTGAAGCCCAATTTCTAGGCCCTAGCTCTCAGAAATTTCTAGACACATTCTGGTCCAGACGGGAACCCACTGCCTTGAAGGGAATAACCCAGTCCCCTGGCAGGATTAATCACCTGCTAACGGAAGCGACCTTAGACCATGAATAACCAGCACTGAGAGCCAGATAAGCCAGATACTACACTGAGCAGAGATACTGAGACTTGCCAGCATCAAACATAATTGTAAGTTTCCTGAAGTTCACCAGCCACGCTTTCTGTACAGCCTTTGGAACTGTGAGCCAATTAAATTTTTTCTTTATAAACTACTCAGTCTCAGGTATGTATGTCTCTATGCAGTGTGAGAATAGACAAATACAACTTTACTATTGAATTCTATCAAACATTTAAAGAACAACTAGTAACAATACTACTCAAAGTATTCCAAAGAATAGAGAATGAGATACTTCCAGATTTATTCTACAAAGCCAGTATTACATTGTTGCCAAACCAAACAAAGACACATCAGAAAACTACAGGCAAATATCCCTGATGACTATAGATGCAAAAATCCTCAACACACTGCTAGCAAATCCAATTCAGCAATACATTAGAAAAGTCATTTATCATGACTGAGTGGGATTTATCCCTGGAATGCAAGAGTGATTCCACATATGCAAATTAATCAGTATATTAACAAAATGAAGAGCAAAAACTATATGATAATTTTAATCGATTCTGAAAACGCATTTGATGAAAATTCAACATGACTTCATGATAACAATTCTTAGAATCTAGGTACAACATAATAAAAGTCATATATGACAGACCTACAGCTAGCATCATACTGAATGGGGAAAAACAAAGCCTTTCTTTTAACATGTGGAATATGACAAGGCAGCCCATTTTTACCACCATTATTCAAAATACTACTGGCAGTCCTAGCCAGAACAATCAGATAAGAGAACAATATAAAGGTCATCCAAATTGGAAAAGAAGAAGTCACTTATCTTTGTTTAAAGATGATATGATCTTATATTCAGAAAAGCCAAAAAAAACTCCACAAGAAAACTATTAGAACTGATAAACCAATTCAGTAAAGTTGCAGGATACAGAATCAATATACAAGTCAGTGGCATTTCTGTATGTCAACAGTCAACAATATGAAAAAGAAATTTAAAAAGGAATTCCATTTACAATAGTTGCAAATAAAAGTAAATAGTAGGAATTAGCCAACAAAGTATAAGATCTCTATAATGAAAACTACAAAATACGGATGAAAGAAATTGAAAAAGACACCAAATAACTGAAAATTATCCCATGTTCATTGATTGTAAGAATCAATATTATTACAATGTCCATACTACACAAAGCAATCTACAGATTTTATGCAACCCCTATGAAAACACCAATGACATTCTTTGCTGAAATAGAAAAAAAAAAATTCTAAAATTTATAGGGAACCGCAAAAGACTCATAATAGCCAAAGTTGTCTTAAGTCAGAACAACACTAGAGAAATCACATTACCTGACTTCAAATTATATGACAGAGCTATCGTAACCAAAACAATATGGTACTGGTATAAAAACACACTGACCAATGGAACAGAATTCAGAACCCAGAAACATATCCACACAGCTACAGTAAACTTATTGCTGACAAAGATGCCAAGAACATACACTGGGAAAAGGACAGTCTCTTCAAAAAATGGTGCTGGGAAAACTGGATATTCATATGCAGAAAAATGAAATTGGACTGTTGTTTCTTGCCATATAAAAAAATCAAAGTGAATTAAATAATTAAATCTAAGACCTCAAAATAGGAAACTACTACAGGAAAAGGCTGGGTAAGAAAAAATAGGTAAACTCTCCAAGACCTTGGTCTGGACAAAGATTTCTTGAGTAATACTCCACAAGAAGAGGCAACCAAAGCACAAATGGGCAAATGGGATCACATCAAATTAAAAAGCACACCTAGGAAACACAGTCAACAAAGTGAAGAGACAGCCCACACAATAGAAGAAAGTATTTGCAAACTACCCATCTGACAATAGCTTAATAACCAAAACATATAAGGAACTTAAACAACTATAGGAAAAATATCTAATGATCTGAGTTTTTAAACGAGAAAAAAGATTTGAGTAGAAATTTTTCTAAAGAAGACATACAAAAAGCAAACACACATATGTAAAGGTGCTCAACATCAATGAGCATCAGAGAAATGCAAATCAAAATGACAATGTAATATTACCCCACTCTGGTTAAAATGGCTGACACCCAAAAGACAGGCAATGAGAAATGTTGGTAAAAATAGGGTAAAAAGGAAAACCTTGCACAGTTTTGGTGACAATGTAAATTAGTACAACTGCTATGAAGAACAGTTTGGAGACTCCTCATAAAAGTAAAAATAGAGTAAAAATATGATCCAGAAATCCCACGGCCAAGTATACACTGAAAAGTAGGGAAATCAACCTATCCAAGAGCTATCTGCACTTCATTTGGAAGCGACATAAGTGTCCATCAACAGATAAGTGGATAAAGAAAATGTACATGTACACAATGGAGTACTCTTCAACCATTAAGAAATAAGATTCGGTTATCTGCATTAACATGGATGGAACTGTAGGTCATTATGTGAAATGAAATAAGCCAGTCACAGAAAGACATACATCCCATGTTCTAGCTTATTTGTGGGATCCAAAAATCAAAGCTATTGAACTTATGCAGATGGAGTAGAATAAAGGCTATCAGAGGCTAAGAAGGGCAGTAGAGTGTTGTGGGAAATGAATAAGACCTAGTCTTTGATAGCACAACAGAGTGACTATAATCAATAATTCAATAATAATTAACTGTAGGTTTTAAAATAACAGACATAGTACAATTTAATTATTTGTAACTCATAGAAAGGATAAATGCTTGAGAGGATAGATATCCCATCTTCCATGATGTGATTATTATAGACTGCTGGCCTATTTCCAAGTAACTCATGTACTCTGTAAATATACACACCTACTATGTATCCACAAAAATAAAAAATAACAAAAAAAGTTCCATATTGACTCATATCTGTGGGGAACGCTCCCGTGAGAGGCCCCCCTAATGTGTGGGCCTCCGCAGATGGTTAGCTTGAGCCCAAACACAGTTTCCTGCTGGAGGCAGTCAAGCTATGGGAAAGAAGGAACTAAGAAATGACTGATGTTGCAAAGGTTTCTACTTCTGACTGCAATGACGCTTGGGCAAGTGTTGTGTGGTTTTGTCAGATATATGTCTCCACTAGGCCTCTGCATGACCTTTACAACTTTGTTTTTCAAGAAGCTTAACCTTATCTGCATGGCTGCCTTGAACCCTAGATAATGACTTTATGGCTTAGCTTGTGATTCTTAGGTATTGTTATTTACAAAAGTGTGTTTTGGTAAAAACAGATAAAGCATACCACCTGCCCACTTTTATGATCCTTGAATGTCATGCTTAAGATTGTTTTGGTGATCTTATATTTTGTAACTTTCCATTCCTCTTATTGTTGATTGTGTAAACACCTTTGATCTTAAGGTGTATATTGAGACCCTGGACAAAAATAAATTTGCTGTTTAGGCATTGCCTTTTCAGTACTCCAGACCCCAGGTTTTCTGTCTCTTTTTATTTTCTGCGCACCCCCTCTTTCAGGTCGGGACTCTCTTGCTGGCCAAGACTCCCCAGCAGATCTTCCGTCGCCCACACATATCATACTATGTTTTCTATCTTTTCAATTATTTATTTTCTGCCTTACTAACCTTTATTTATCTTTCTTTAGTGCTATTTATAAGAATTATACACAGGGGGTAAATAACTCCTCAGCAAATGCAAAAGAACAGAAAAAAAAAAAAGAATTATACACAAATCAAATTTTAAATGAAAATATCAAAAGCCAAACAGATCATCATATTACTTCCTTTCATCTTTTATATGTGCTTCTCTATGTGTTAATGCCATTAATAGCACAGCCATTTGCCTGTAGCGTTTTCTGAACATTTTTTAATGAGCAATATTCTGATATGCACAGGGCATAAGAATTATAAAATATGATATTTGCTTTGTGCAAGTTATGCTTTAGAATGGGAAATATATATTAACTAATTAGTACATGTTGTAATAATTGAAATAATTCTAAATTATTAAACAATATATTTTATTTCCATGAGAATGTTAATACAAACGTGTGGTAAAAAAAGAGTGTGAATACTTGAATATATAGTAATTTTGCCCTTTTTCCTCTGTAAAATCATGTATTTTTTTCAGGTAACAAAAACATATGCTTGTTTTATGTTCCTGAAAATAGCCTAGTGTATATCCCATAAAATCCACCTTAAAATTTTTTTGAATTAACCCGGAAAAGTAGCTAAGCACAAAACAGCAACAAAAGTTACAGAAAGGTGCTTGTAACTCTGCTGAGATTGAATGCTGTAATTGGTATTGAAACAAATTATAAGTGGAACAAAATGGATGTGAAATCCAATTTAAGTTGGCATTAATTATACTTTTCTAAATAAAATTAAATTCAGTTATAGAGCAACTAACAACTACTATAATTCCTAAACTGCCTAATTTAAAAAAAAATCTAAATTTCACATTTTAAAGGACAATAAAGACTTAAAAATGTGTTTTGAAGTGACTCTGTTTTTGCTTTTGCATTTCTACATTTTTTTCTCCCTTCAGCTTACTTGTGTCTTCTTAACTCTTCCGCCACTTTCAAATTAGTTTCAACGGGACCCAGATGAATATTCTTTAATGTAACTGAGTATCATTTGCATACACTACTCACTAGTTTTCTAATGTTTTAATACTTGATGAAGGATTGCTAAGGAAGCCCTGCAAATGTGAACTCATTTTGTGTGTTGTGAAAACATTAAAATCTTTGTTTTAATGTTTTCAGGTATATAAGAGTGTCATTATCTATAATGTATAGTTACCATACAATAAATCTACAGGACTCATTTATTCTAACTGAAACTTTCTACTCTGAGCAAAGTCTCCCCACTTATCCTCAACTCCCTAGCAACCACCATTCTACTTCCTTTTGTGATTTTGACATTTTTAGATTATATATATATAAGTATGATCACTCAATATTTGTCTTTCTGGGTCTGGCTTATTTTACTTAGCACAATGTTTTCTAGGTTCACCTACGTGTTACAAATGGCAGTATTTCCTTTTTTTAAGGCTGAATAATATTCCACTGAATATACATACCATTTTTTAAAAAATCAGTTCGTCCACTGACACACTTATATGTTGGTTCCATATCTTGGCTACTATGAATGAAATTGTAATAATAATGGGAACCAGGCATATCTCTGATATGATGACTTCATTTCCTATGTGTATTTTGGATAAAATGGTAGTTCTATTTTCAATTTTTTGAGGAACCTCATTACTGTTTTTCATAGTAGCTGTACTAATTTACATTCTAACCAACAGTTATGTAAGGGTTCATTTTTTTTCTCCATATCCTCACCAACTGAAAGGATCCCTCAACATGGTTTTGATCTGCATTGATTACTGATGTTGAGCAGCATTTCATATCACTGGGGTCAATATGTATGTTGTCATCTTCTTCTTTTTTTTTTTTTTTTTTTTTTTGAGGCAGAGACTTGCTCTGTTGCCTAGGCCGGAGTGCAGTGACATATCTCGGCTCATGGCAACATCCTCCTCCTCCTCAGCCTCCCAAGTAGGTGGGATTGCAGGTGTGCACCACCATATTCAGCTGATTTTTCTGTTTTTAGTAGAGACAGGGTTTCACCATGAGGGTCAGCCTGGTCTCTAACTCCTGACCTCATGATCTGCCCGTCTTGGCCTTCCAAAGTGCTGGGATTACAGCTGTGAGCCACAGCACTCAGCCAATTTATATGTCTTCTTTTGAGTAATGTCTATTCAGGTACTTTGACCATTTTTAATTTGTTCATTTCTTTGCTATTGAGTTATATAAATTCCTTATATATTTTTAAAGTATTAAACTCCAGAACCTTTTTGCCACTCGATAGGTTCTGTCTTCACTCTTAATTGTTTCCTCTGCTGTGTAGAAGCTTTTTAGTTTGATACAATTCTATTTTCTATCTTTTGCTTTTGTTGTCTTTGATTTTAGGGTCATATCTAAATGAACATTTAAAAAAATCAGTGTCCAGACCAATATCAATAACTTACTTTGTATTTTTTATAATACTTTTGCAGTTTCACAAGTTATATATTTAAGACTTTCATCCATTTTTGAGTTGATTTTTATATATGATGTGAGATAAGACTAAAATATTATTTTTTCTGCATGTGGATATCAAGATTTCCTAGATCCATTTATTGAAGACATTATCCTTTCCCCATTATGTGTTATTGACATCTTTGGAAAAGACTAATTGACCTTAAATGTGTGGATTTATTTCTGGGATCCTTATTCTGTTCCATTGGAATATATGTTGTTTTTATGCCAGTACTATGATGCTTTGATTACTATAGTTTTGTCTTGATTACTATGCCAGGGTGATAATATTTTGACAACTATATATTTTGAAATCAGGTAGTATATCTTCAGTTTTGTTCTCTTTGCTTGAGATTGTCTTAGCTATTTTCTGTCTTGTGTAGTTTTATATACATTTTAAAATGATTTTTTCTATTTCTCTGAAAAACTCCTGGAATTTTTATAGGAATTGCATTGTATCTGTAGACTTCATTGGGTAACATGGACATTATGGTAACATTAATTTTTCCAATCCAGGGACAAGAGATTTATTTTCATATACTTGTATCATCTTTAATTCCTTTCATTAATGTTTTACAGTAATCAGTGTATAGCTCTTTCTCCTGCTTGGATAAAATTATTCCTAAGTATTTAATTTTTTATGATATTATGGTGGGATTGTTGTCTTGATTTAATTTTTGGATAGTCCATTAAAAGTGTACAGAAATGCTACTATGTTTTGTTTGCTGATTTTGTATCCTTCCACTTTATTGAGTTTTTAAAACTAATTCTAAGTATTTTCTAGTGTAAATTTCAGAGTTTTCTCCATGTGAGATCATGTCATCAGGAATAGAAACAATTTTACTTCTTTGTTTCCAATCTGTATGTTTAGAAATACGTATTTTTTTCTAATTTCTCTCGTTAGGACCACCAGTACTATATTGAACAGAAGTGGTGAGGGTGAACATTCTTGTCTTATTTCTTATCTTGAAGGAAAGCTTCAGCTTTTTACTGGTAATTGTAATGTTAGCTGCAGCTTGTCACAAACAGTCTTTATTAGGTTGAAATACATTCTTTCTATGCCTAATTTATTAAGAAATTTTATCATGGAAATATGTCAAATTTTGTCAAATGTTTTTTCTGCATTTATTGAGATGATCATTTAGTCTTTATCTTTTATTTTGTTAATGTGTTGTATCACATTTATTTACATATCAAAGCATCCGTGCATCTTAAGAATAAATCATGCTTTATCATGTTGTGTGATCCTTTTAATGCTCTCTTCTTGCCCCATGTAGAGAATCTCTCTCTCATCACTGAGCTGCCTAGTTTTGGGAGAGGAGTGATCTGAATAATGTGAAACTGTTCTTCCTACCTTCACAATGGTTTTCTTATTTCGGATAAACATCCGGCTACTATAATCCTCTCAGTTCGATTCCTTAGTACATGTGAAGGTATTTTTATAAACAGACAGTTGTGCACATTGATGTTTCTGCAGGGGATGACCACTGGAAAGTTTCTGCCATATTCGTGATGTTATTCCCCCTGACAATTTTCTTAAAACATCTCTTAATTTATGCATAAATTTGGAAAAAAAAATTGGGAGTTTTCAGTTTAGTTCCATTGCTCTTTTCTTGCTCTTGGGACTTGTTCATTTATAAAAATCAGGTGTGTGCCTCTTTTTCTCTAAGGCTTTAGGTTATTCAGCACCTAATCCTTTGAAGAGTGTGCCTGCTCTGGTGCTGAATTTATATATATTGTACTATTTCTGCATTCTTCATTTTGTATATTGATCAGTTTAGTGTCATAATGACAACAGCTAAATGTATGAATTGATAACACATTATGTCAGGTTCTTTCATATCTAGTAGCAGAAATCCAGTAACTCTCTTCTTTTTCATTCAAAATATTGTCTTATTTGTGAGTTTCTATGTGAGTTTTAATAAAAACTAGTCAGAAACCCAACTTTTAAAATGTTATGTGAAATTGCTTTGAGCATATAAAACATTTTTGTGAGAACTAATTTTTGTTTCACTTTAAGTTGTTAGTTAATAATCATTGTATATCTCTCCATTTATTTAGAAATCCTATGTTCAGAAAGTTTTGTAGTTTTTTGGTGTGTGTATAGAGGCCTTAATATATATCTCATTAGATTTGTAACATTTGTTTCTTTTAAACTTAGTTTAAATAATTTTACAATTTATTTTTATGAGTGTTTTTGGTGCCAGATCGCAAGAAAATTAACTTTCTTATATTTCTCTATTTCTAACGCTTTTTGTATTTCTAATGCTAATCTAATGCTAATTAAACAGGATCCCAGATTGCTAAAATCACATAATTAATTATGATAGCCTATATTTTCTTTGGCATTTTCTAAAATCATAGTTATCTCTAAATCATTACAGTTTAATTTCTTCTAATATTTATATCTTATTTCTTTTGCTTGTTTTGTTGAACTAGCTAGAACCTCTAATACAATGTTGAATAGAAATGATGATAGCAGATATTTTTCTTTTATACCTGATTCAAGGGTAAAGTTGTCAAGGTCTTCACAATTAGTATTATAAGTGTCGTAGATTTTTTTGGTCACATGTTCTTTATCTGAAAAATAAATTCCCTTTGAGTTTACCATTTCATTTCTTGAAATCATTAAACAGCATTAATCAAATAGTCATATATTTTTCTTTATATTATTTACCTGTAAATTGGATTGATTTTCTAATGGTAATCTACTCTCGCTTATCTGAAGTAAACCCCACTTATTCATGATGTATTTTTTTTATATTTGAAGGATACTCATTGGCTAATATTTCTGAAGACTATTTTCATCTACCTTTTATGAAATAATTATCTTTTTCTTTTCTTTTTAGAATATCTTCTTCAGGCTTTGAAATCAAGTTTACCATTGGCTAAGAGCCTAAGAAGTGTTTCCTCTTTTTTCTATTTTCTGGAAGAGTTTGTAAAATACTAGTATTGTATCTTCTGTATATATATATATATATATATATATATATATATATATATATACACACACACACATATATATATATGGAAGAGTTACTTGGTAAAGCTATTTGGGCCTAGATTTGTCTTGGTGATAAAATATTTTTCAATGGGTTTTATTTCGAGAAATTTCATATAAATATTTAAATTTGTTCTAACATATGTTTAATGTCCTATTGATATATGCAGAATTTGATGTTTATGACACCCTGGTATTCATTTTTAGAGAATTTTTTTTCTTTTACTTCTTTTCAACTTTGGCAAATGTTAAATGATATTCTATGTTTAATTTTAGTTTGCACATGTACCCCAGAACTTAAAGTGTAATACAGTAAATAAATAAAATAATAATAATAATAATAATGTATTAATATTGGTTCACTAAGTATTACAAACGTATCACACTAATGTACTAAAGGAAACCTGGGGTGGTGTATATTCGATCTCCCCAATTTTTCTGTAAATCAAAAACTTTAAAAAAATTTTACTTTCCAAATGTTTATTGCTAACATGTATAAATATGTTTATACATTTTATACATGTTTGTTTGTGTGTGAGGATCTATATCCCACAAATTAGATTAACTCATTTATTAGTTTTAGGGAGTTTTTTGTAGATTCCTTCTGATTATCTATGAAGATACTCATGCCACTTGCAAGTAGGAATTTTTATTTTTCCTTTGCAATCTATGTCCTTTCTTTTCTTGCTTTAATTACTGAAACACCCACACGTTTTTAAATGAAAATTGTGAGCCAATATCCTTGCTTTGTTCCCAAATTTAAGAGAAAAGCAGTGTTTTACCAATAAGTATGAAAACCACCATAGATTTGTTGTAGGTATTTTTTTATCATGTTAAATTTTTTAGTTTGCTGGTAGTTTTTGTCGTGACTGAATGTTGAATTTTGCCAAACAGATCTTTCTTTCAGATGATGGAATCATGTGGTGTTTTATCTTTGGCTTGTCAACAGGGTGTATTATATTAGTTGTTGTTTTAAATATTTACCAGGCTGACATTCATGGAATAAAATCTCTTGTAGGTAGTGTATAATTTTCTCTGTCTCTGTTTCTATATATTTAGATGTGTGTGTGTGTGTGTGTGTGTGTGTATATATATACACATATACATATACACACACACATTTATGTTTACACAAATATATTTATATCTCTATATATTATATATATACACACACATATACATATATATTTATCTACATTTATATATATGTATATATACGCACATATACATATTATATACATATCATATATAACTGTGAATTGCTAATATTTGAGTATCTTTGTGCTTATGAAAGATTTGTGTGGTTTATATATATGTGCATAATGTTGGCCCTATAAAACAATCGTGAAGTATTTTATCTTCTAGTTTCTGGAAATGATCATACACAATTGGTATTATTTTTAAAGATTTTGAATAGTTTAACAATGAAATCATCTGGGACTGAAGACTGTTTTAGAAGAGTTTTGCAAGTAATTTTATTCCATTAATTGTTATGAAACTATTTGTATTATCTACTTATTATTAATTTTTGATTGTGGTCTACAAATAATTGGTTTATTTCATCTAAATGCTGAAAATATGTGCATAAGAGTTTCTCATATTTTTTAAATGACTGTGGGTCTTAGAGGCTACCATTCTTTCATTTCAGATAATGGTGATTTTTGTCTTTTTCCTTTTTTATTTGTCCATATTTCTAAAGCTTTGATTTTATTGATCTTCTATTGATTTTAATTGATCTTTTCAAAGACACTCATTTTGTTTAATTAACTTTATTATTTTTCTGTTTTCTATTGTATTGAGTTCTGTTCTGCTTGTTTTAGTTTTAGCTTGCTTCTATTTTAGTGGTTTCCCATGGTAAGAACTTAGATTATTAATTTGAGAATGTTTTCTTTTTTAATAAAAGCATTTATTGCTATCATTTATTCTAAAAGTGCTGCTTTAGATACAATTGGGAGATATTATTAAGTTTAATTTTTATTTAACTTAGCTAAATATGTATTTTAATTTTCTGTGATATTTTCTTTTTAATTTACAGATTGTTTTCAAATGTGATGTTTAATTTTCAGGTATTTGGTATTATCTCTCTGTTACTGATTTTATAGTTTGATTCTATTTTTATTATGAGAATACATGTTTCATATGATTTCAATTCTTAGGAATATGTTAATAATTTTTTATAAAACAGGATATTGGCAATTTTCTTAAATATTCTACATAAGCTTATAAGGAATATATTCCTTATAAGTTGTTGCATACAGTGTTTCATAAATATCCAGTAGATTTTGCTTGTTGGTTGTGTTATTTAGTTATTTTGTATTTTTGATAATTTTCAGTTTAATGGATTAATCAATTGATGTGGAATAAATATCGTGGTGAGCTGAATATGGCCACTATAAGATATTCATGCCTTAGTCTCAAGAGTGTACAAATATTTGTCCTTACATGGCAAAATGTCTCTGCCCATTCAGTTAACAATCTTCAGATGGGCAGACTATTTTGGATAGCGTGGACAGGCTCAATGTATCAACAATGTATTTCCTCTCTCTTAGATCCTTCTAAGAGAGAGGAAAGAGGATACAAGACAGAAAAAGGAGATGTCATGATGGAAGCAGAGGTTGAGTGATTCAAGGAAGAGACCGCCACAAGACAAGGAATTCAGATCATCCCTAAATGCTGGGTAAGAAAATAAACTCCAACAGCCCTTTATGCCAAAAAACCTCAATAAACTAAGTATCGATGGAGTGTACCTCAAAATAATAAAAGCTATTTACAACAAACCCATGCCCAATACCATACCGAAAGGGCAAAAACTGGAAGCATTCCCTTTGAAATCTGGCACTAGACAAGAATGCCCTCTCTCACCACTCCTATTCAATATAGTATTGGAATTTCCAGCCAGAGCAATCAGGCAAGAAAAAGAAATAAAGGGTATTCAATTAAGAAAAGAGGAAGTCACATTGTCTCTATTTGCAGATTACATGATTGTATATTTAGAAGACCCCATCATCTCAGCCCAAAATCTCCTTAAACTGATAAGCAACTTCGGCAAAGTCTCAGCATACAAAATCAATGTGCAAAAATCACAAGCATTTCTATACACCAATAACAGACTAAAACAGAGCCAAATTAAGAGTGAACTGCCATTCACAATTGCTAAAAAGATAATAAAATACCTAGGAACACAACTAACAAAGGATGTAAAGGACCTCTTCAAGGAAAGCTACAAAACACTGCTCAAAGAAATAAGAGAGGATACAAACAGATGGAAAAACATTCCATGCTCATGGTTAGGAAGAATCAATATCATGAAAATGGCCATACTGACCAAAGTAATTTATAGATATAATGCTATCCTGAAGCTACCAATGACCTTCTTCACAGAACTGGAAAAAAAAAAACCACTTTAAACTTCATATGGAACCAAAAGAGAGCCCACATAGCTGAGACAATCCTAAGTGAAAAGAAAAAAGCTGGAGGCATCACGCTACCTGACTTCAAACTATACTACAAGGCTACAGTATCCAAACAGCATGGTACTTGTACCAAAGCAGAGACATAGACCAATGGAACAGAACAGAGGCCTTGGAAGCAACATCACACATCTACAACCATCTGATCTTTGACAAACCTGACAAAAACAAACAATGGGGAAAAGATACCCTGTTTAATAAATGGTGTTGGGAAAACTGACTAGCAATGTGCAGAAAGCAGAAACTGGACCACTTCCTGACAACTTACACTAAATTTAACTCTAGGTGAATTAAAGATTAAACATAAGACCTAACACCATAAAAGCCTTAGAAGAAAACCTAGGCAAAACCACTCAGGACATAGGCATAGGCGAGGGCTTCATGACTAAAACACCAGAAGCAATGGCAACAAATGCCAAAATAGACAAACAGGATCTATTTAAACTTCAGAGCTTCTGTACAGCAAAAGAAACCATCATTAGAGCAAACCAGCAACCACAGAATGGGAAAAACATTTTGCAATCTACCCACCTGACAAAGGGCTAGTAGCCAGAATCTATGAATAATTAAAACATATTTACAAGAAAAAAAATAAACAAACCCATTTAAAAGTGGGCGAAGGACACGAACAGACACTTTTCAAAGAAGACATATATGAGGCCAACAGACTTATGAAAAAATGCTCATCATCACTGGTCATTAGAGAAATGCAAATCAAACCACATTGAGATATCATCTCACTCCAATTAGAACGGTGATCATCAAAAATCTGAAGACAACAGATACTGGAGATGTGGAGAAATAGGAACACTTTTACACTTTTGGTGGGAGTGTAAATTAGTTCAAACATTGTGGAAGACAGTGTGGCAATTCCTCAAGAATCTAGAAATAGAAATTCCATTTGACCCAGCAACCCCATTACATATATTCATCGCATCACTGTTTCCAATAAAAAAGACCTTGAACCAACCCAAATGCCCATCAATTATAGACTGGACAAAGAAAATGTGGTACATATGCACCATGGAATACTACATAGCTATAAAAAACAATGAGGTCATGTCCTTTGTAGGAACATGGATAAATCTGCAAAGTATCATTCTCAGCAAACTGACACAAGAACAGAAAATCAAACAACACATGTTCTCACTGATAGGCAGGTGTTGAACAATGAGAATATGTGGACACAGGGAGTGGAGCATCACATACTTGGGTCAGTTGGGGGTGGCTAGGGGAGGGACATTGGGGGTGGGGAGGGATAACATGGGAGAAATGCCAGATGTAGATGATGGGGGGATGGGGATAGAGGCTGCAAACCACCTTGCCATGTATGTACCTATGCAACAACCCTACATGATCTGCACATGTACCCCAGAACCTAAAGTACAATTTAAAAAAAAAAAAAGAAAAGAAACTGGATCTTCCACTAAATTGTTCAAATAGAACACAGCCTTATCAACCTACTTTACACTTCTGACCTCCAAAATTGTTAGGATATTTATCTAATGCAAGCTACTAAATTTGTGGCAATTTGTTGCAATAGCAATGGGAAACTTATTCAGGTGTTGAAATTTGTAACATTGTGCATTTGTTTGTTTATTCTTTTAGTTCTATTTTTACCTTTTTGGTTGATGTGCATTTAGAATTTCTATGTCTTCTTCATAAATTAATGAATTGATGTTTTTACGATTATGTAATTACCCGCTATGTTTCTAGTAATTTTAATTTTTTTAGCACTAAAGATTTGTTTACTTGATATTAATATAGCCACTTTAGCTTTCATTAGTGTTGTGTAGTTTATATTTCCCTACTTTTTTAAATTTTTAAATTTTAAATTTTATTTAATTAGTGTTTGCATAGTTTATACTAAATCTTTCCCTGTTATTTTCGTTTTTCCACTAAATTTTTACTTTCTCTAAAAATTTTATTGACCTTGCCTTTAAGTGCAGAGCTTGAATTTGCCCCGTATACCATGGCAAATTTATTACTGGCAAAAAAATACATAATTAATATTTTTGGGGGGCTTCTAATTAAATTAGCACTGATTAAAGAAGTTACACTGCACTTGTTATATTAAGACAATTCAGATTACACTAATACAATCAGCATTTTAAACTTCAGTAAGCAATGAAGACTTTAAATAGTGACCTTCAGCATTAAGCATCATATATTCCTGTGTATTAAGAGGAGGCCATTATTGGAGATTGCAATAAAATATGGCATATGTATACCTAAGTAACCTGCACGTTCTACACATATACCCCAGAACTTAAAGTATAGTTAAATAATAATAATTTTTAAAGGGGCATCTTTTTTTAATCATACAATGTTGAGTACAGAAAAACCTAATTTTACTGCATTTTATTGCACTTTCCAATTGTGTTTTTTTGCAAATTGAAGATTTGTAGAAACTGCTTTGATCAAATCTATTAGCCCCATTTTTCCAAAAGCATGTGCTTATTCTCTGTCTCCATGTCAGCATGCTTTAGCAAGAAAGTGTTTTTAATTGAGCTGTATATATTTTTTAGACATGCTATTGCAAATTTAAAAGACTATATGACATAATTTTTACATGCACTGAGAAACCAAAAACTTTGTGTAACTTGTTTTTATTGTAGTGGTCTAGAACAGAACCTTCCACATCCCTGAGGTGTTCCCGTACATAAAAGAATGTCTAAGAAGCATCAGAAGTATTCTGTTGGCTACACAGGCTATGAGTTGTCATTGGCTATTAGTTTTCTATATGAAACACAACTCTGAATGCCAAAATTCAGCACCTTGAGGATTTAGAAACAATTATTACAAATAATAGAATTTAAAATCTATTATATATTTTCCCCCAACTAATCTTATGCATAATTCACTTCCAAAAAAATTGTGCTTTTGTTTATCTACAAAAGACTATTAATTAGTAGGAATCAAAATTATATCATAAAAATATTTCAAGAAAACACTCAATGAGTGTAATTTTTATTAGTAGAAATTCAATTCCATATCTGCCAAAGTGCTTTGCTTGAAGATTTTAAAAATTAAATGCTATTTTAGGAGCTTAAAATATATATATCTATAAATATAGATATATATTATATATTTTATATATTTCAAATAAAATTACATAAATATAACTTTTATATAAGACATTTATATATTTATATTTATATATTTAAAATTATATATGTTATATTTATATATTTTTCCAACACAATGAAATATATATAAATATAACATTATATATATATAACACAATGAAATATATATAAATATAACATTATATATATATTTCCAAAATTAAAATTTTTAATATAAATTTTAAATATTTTCTGTATTAAGTATGTTTTCAGAAGTTTTTAGAAATAACATTTTATTTGAAATATTTCTTTCTATGAAGAAAAATAGAGCAATATCTTCAAATCAACCATGATTTTAATAAAGGTTTTGTGAGATAAATGCAATTTAACATAAAAGATTTTGTATTCATTTTGTATATTATTAAAAAATATTTAACATATTCTATTACATTGTTAAAATTCTTCTTTTTAAAAATAAATACATGCATACATCATGGGAATATAGCCATGGACATTGTGTCTAGATACCTATGTCCTATCTCTACTCTTCAGTAATGAGGCAGCAAACCTGTTCCAACTGGAATATTTAGACATGTTATTGCAAATTTAAAAGACTATATGATATAATTTTTACATACACTGAGAAACCAAAAACTTTGTGTAACTTTTAAATATTTTTTAATGTCCCACAGGTACCTGAGTCTGAATTTATTATTTAATATATATTTTTTCTTTTGCTTCAATCGAATTGTTTCTGTTATCTTCATGTCCACTGCTTACTTGCTTTTCCTCTGTCATCTACATGTTGTTACTGAGCCCATCCAGTATTTTAATTATTGTATTTTTCAGTTCTGAAGTTTCAATTGGTTCTTTCTTACATCATCTTCTTCTTTTTTTTTTTTTTTTTTTTTTTTTTTTCCCTCTTTTTTTTTTTTTTTTTTTTTTTTTTTTTTTTTTTTTTTATAATTGCGACTGAAAGCATGTTTATAACAGCTGCCTTAAAAGTCATGTTAGATATTCTAACATCTGTTTCATACCAGTCTTGGCATCTGGTAATTGTCATTTCTCATGAGTTAAGATTTTTCTGGTTCTTCGTATAATACAGAATTATTAATTATATGCTGAAAATTATAGGTATTATGAGAATCGTGTTCTCTCTAAATCTGCTATTTTCACAGGAAATAAATCTGTTTGGGTTCAGAAAACTTGTTCTTGTCCCACATTTGTGGGCTATGATTCAAAGGCCAATTGAATTTTCAGTCTTTGTTGTGCTATTCTGGCCTTCCATGCTTGCATGCTACCCAGAAGCCAATGTAAAACCTGGTCTGTATTCCACACTATGGCTCATTCTTCAAACTGTTGACAGTTAATTCTAGTGATATTGGGTTAGTTTGGGTTTCTGCTGAGGACTTAAAGTATAAATTTAAAACTATGTTTCTCTAGCTGGCTCTGCCCATCCCACCCTAGACATCAATCCTCTCTTTGTCTAGTGTATCCACACCGTATTGGCTACACACCTATAGTGACTTCATAACCATCTGGGTTATCAGATTGACTGATATGGTACTGAAGTGCCTGTGCCTAAGTAATCCTTACTTTACTTCACAATAGCCTCCAAGTGCAAGAGCAGCGATGCTGACATATTGTTATAATTGCTCTATTTTATTATCATTGTTGCCTGTGCCTAATTTATAAAGTAAACTTTGCCATGGGTATGTATGTATAAAGTCTTTTAAAATTATATATAGGTATATATATGTGTGTGTGTGTGTGTGTGTATATATGCATATGCAGATAAGAGGGGATTACTGCATGTATAAACATGATCCTTCCAATCCTATTAGCACAGAAGAGAAATCTGATCACATATAACTAGGGTATGGTGCATGTGGGGATGAATATAGCAGTAAATATTCTTGCAAGTGCCTCTGCAAATTCTTGAAAGAGGTTGGATCAGGGGCATGATGGATCCAGAGAAAGGAAGTCCAGCTGTGCTACCTGAAGTTTATTCTCTGAAGCAGCTTGGAGCAGAGACACATGTCCAAGACCTTACAAGCTTCTGGGGCACCACAAAGCAGGTCATTTAATTTGTTCTAGTTAGAGTTTAATTATAGAATCCTCACTATATTTTTTCTTCAGGCCAAAAAAAAGTTTAATATTTTGAAAGCTGAATGTAGAATTTTATGTTATGTTGGTCAAGCCTTATTGCTGAAAGCTGCCTCCACAAACTTTCAAAGAGTATTAAATAAAGTGAGCTTGGGGTGATTATACTTTGACAGCTAGAACTAAGAGACATTATTTCCCAGATTCTTGAACCATTTCAGTATAGCTGAGCTCATGCTGTCCATGGTGAATTATTAGAAGTCACTCTGTGTGCTCAGTTTCAAAGAAAAATGTTCATTTCACCCAGCCTCAATACCATTGCTTTGTTTGGTTTTTATAACATCTAATACATTTTGTCATGTGGAAATTTATATTGCTGCAAAACTAGAAGAAAAGTACTGAGAAAAGAGTATATGAGGCAGTTTAAAGCAACATGGAATGATGCAAAGCTCAATCAAAAAGAGGACACACGAGGCCCCAGTTGTTTACTACCTTAGTCTGAACTATTTAAAACTTGCATTTATACTGAGACAGTCACACATTTCATGCACACACAAGAGAATAGCATAGTTACTTTTCATACCATTCACAGGAGTGGTTCATATGAGTGAAAGCTCATACATGTATATGTGTACACTTATATGTGTATAGTATATATACCATATAGAGTATGTGTATACTATATCAATGTATATGTACATATGTATAATATATACAGGTGTAGATATGTAGCTATGTACATAGCTACATATTATACATATGTAGTATGTATATATTAATACCTCTCCATTATAGATTACATAATATATAATGTATTGATATTATATAATGTAGACACTGATATATGTATAGCATCTAATACAGATTTTTGTCTTAAGAAAAATTGTAGTTGTCATTCTATAACTAAACTCTAGGAGTTTAAATCTGTTAGATGCTATATATCATTCATAGATTTTACATATATCAGTGTATTATATAATATCTATACATTATGTTAATGTATATTAAATACATATATGTACACATTTTGTACATATATATAAAACATGCTCTATTAAAATATACCACATAAAATACACTTTAAATTATACATTTTATACATATATTCACAATATATAAATTATAATGTATATAGTACTGATTTTATACATACATGTGTTTTATATATGTATATCATACATATATATGTATTTTAATATGACCGAATTTGCAAAAGGAAGAGCCAGTCATGTTTCAGTGAAAATACACACTAATTATGTATAATTTCATTATTAAGTACTAACATTGGGGATATCTTTCAAGTACATACAGTTTATTCATTCCTTTAACTAATATATATGGAGTAGCTATTTTATGCTACATACTATGCAAACATAGAAGACACTACATCAGTCTGATCCTTAAGCTGCTTAAAAGTAATTTTAAAGGAAGATTTTCAAGTTGAAACAAAATATAAAAATATATAAAAGTATAAAAGTCACTGGTAAATGTAAATATCTGTCAAATTTATAATACTTGAATACTGTAAAGGTGATATGTAAGTCATTCTTTAATATGAGTTTTAAAAATATTAAAAGCAACTGACTATAAACAATTGGTGAATAAACACAATGTAATTAGATATAAAGTATGACATCAAAAGTATACAATATAGTGGTTAGGGAAGATGTAAAATTTAGAGTATTTGTATGGGATTGAAGTTAAGGAATCACCAGCTTACATTAGTACATTATAACTATAAGATGTTTTATGTAAGTCTTATAATAATCACAAAAATAAAACTTCTAGTAAAATACGCAAAAGATAAAGAGAAATAACTAAAGCATACAACTATAAAAATACAAAAAATTAAAGATAGCAAAATTGGAATAGAAGAACAAGATAACTATAGAACAGTTAGTTAAAAAAAAAGTATCAAAATATTACTAGCAAATCCTTCCCTATCAATACTTACTTTAAATGTAAATTGATTACATTCTTCAATCAAAAGACATGGGGTAGCTGAATAGATAGTTAAAAGATCCAAACATATGCTGCCTACAAGAGACCCACTTTAGCTTTAAGGACACACATAGACTGAGAGTGAAGGGATAGAGATAGATATTTTAGAAAATGGTGACCCAAAGATAACAGGGGTAGATATTTAAATAAAATAGACATTAAGTGTAAAACTATCAAAAGAAACAAATAACTTCATTATGAGAAAAAGGTAAAATTCACCAAGAGGATGTAAAAATTTTAAATACATATGCATCTAACATTGGAGAACCTGAACATATAAAGCAAATCTTATTAGATTTGAAGGGTGAGACAGACTGCAGTTCAATAAGAGTAGAATACTTGACTACACTTTCAACAACAGACAGATCACCTGGACAGAAAACGAGTAAGAAAAATGTGGACTTCAACAGTATTGTAGGCCAAATGGCCTAACGGACATAACAGAACATCCTACCCACCAGCAGCAGAATACACATTCTCCTCAAGCTCACATGAAACATTCTTTAAAATAGATCATATGTTAGTTCACAAAACTAGTCATAACAAATTTGAAAAGACTGAAGGCAGTCCTTACAGTTCAATACAAAGAAAAAAGGAAGCTACATTTTATATGCCAAATTTAATCTGTATTAGTGCTGTCTATCATGACAGCAATATAAATTACTAGTCTAGTGTCATTAATAAAAAAAAATAAAAAAGAAAGATGAGCAATTTCAAGAGAAGGATAATAAACAAAGAAGGATGCTACATTTGAATTGTGGGTAAGGAAATCATCGATAATTCTCTAATCTTCAACATTTCTACATATAAAATGAAGAAAAATTATGCTGATCTTGCCTACGTCACTTGATTTTAGAAGGTATCAAATTTTGTAAAATATATAAAATGTTTAAACTCAAATTTCTATAATTTAGTGATTATTGTGATATTTTTCAAGTGACTAGAGATACATGTTGGCTGGCAGGGATGCATTAGTTCATACATTTGATCAAGAATTCATTATTTCCTTTTATAAAGACTGAAGGATAGGTTATGCTTCTACTCATTCAAAATTTCAGAAAAGAGAAAGGGCCAGTTTTTATATTTTATAATCCCCAGGTAGAAAAAAGCACATGAAAGCAAAAATGGGGCATGATACATTTTTAAATGCTCTATTTTCTTTTTAATTTTCAAATTCTAAAGGGAAAACAGATAATATTTTATGCAGTGCCATGGTTTAAATATATTTAGATGTTTGAAATACTTTTTAACAAATTCATTTATTCTTTAATTCATTAAATGAATATCACAAACCTACTATGTTAGTCAGCAAAATATAAAAAAAAATGTAAGAGTCTCTTGCTATGTAGGACTTTGCAAACCAATCTAAATTTTTATATCAGTCAACAAAGGTGACACTGTGGCAATATGATGTTGTGGTTAGGATCACAGGTTTGCCTACAGATGGGATTTGAACTATCCTACTTTGGAAATGTACTAAAGCATATTACTCCATCTCTGTAAGACTCAGATTCTTCTAAATAGTGGATAAATACACACATCAAAGAAGACTAATAAAAATATATATTAAACCGTTGTTGCCAAAATTGATTGAGGTAATAGATGGAAAGTGGTTTACGCAGTATTTGACATACACTAAGTGTTTGATAATAGTAGTTATTATTTTTATATATCAAGCACATATTTAATTTTTTCATTTTTTTATAAAAAGGAAGATTATTTTAAAATGAAGAATAATATGCAAAGACAAGAAATTAAGGATAATGGTAAATATGAGAAGTGCTTTATATAGTTTCAATTGCATCTTTTATCCCACCATGAAAACTTGTAAAAAATTACTTCACACTGTTTTGTCTTCTTGTAATAAACAGCATAAAAACAGCTATTCTCCAAGACTGTAGAAAAAGTCAGTGACATAATGTAGGGAAGAAGCAGAAATTCTCTTAGAAAGAAAAATCATTTTTTTTGAAAGAATGCTTACATATGTATTTTGAGATAGGAGAAGAGATGCTGAGAATAGTAATTTAAGTCATGTCCCTGCTTCCCAAATTGTTTTAATTAGAAAATGAGAATAACTTCCATTTACTGCTGAGAGAAAAAGAAAGGGAAAACAATGATGAACAAAGACCTGACTGACAGGAGAAATGAACGAGATACAAATACAATAAAATATTTATATTATTACGTAATGATGCTATCATTGTTACTGTTACAGATGATGAGATTCTCAGTTTTCTCAACTTCTCCCATTTTAGTTGCAATGACTCTGCTCAATTCTGTAGCCCTTCAGTTAACTTTAGCCCTCTAAATATATTATGCTTCTATGTTGTAATGTGGTAGTATGCAGAAAATCTAAAAACTTTGAAATGCATATTTGATTAATGTATTCAATCATATCTAGTTTACCTAATGGCTGAACAACACCTTGAAAAGGGACATTCAGTCAATCAATACTTGCTTTGTCTCCATACTATCAAATCAATGTTTTAGTTGCTCCCATACCACTTACCATTGTCTGAGATTAAGGTTAGTTTAGACAAAGTGAAATGCAATCATATTCATTTTTTTATTGTAGTTAATAAAAATATTTTCAAGTAAAACAGAAACTCAACAAACCTGATTTGTCTTCTCATATGAATGAAGCTAAACCACTCACCCAAGCAAATACTAGGAATGCCCCAAAACTTTTGTTAGAGTCACTGCACCAAAATTAAATCTGAAAATCTTCAATTTACTTGTGCATCTAATTCTTGTTTTTAAAATTATTAACCCCTCAGAGTCTTTGTTTCTCTGTTTTTATTGTTTTGGTTTTACTTTTGGAACTGAGCTCTATGTGTTTAACTGCCAATTTCAGTAGGTAACACACAAACAATCTTTGTCGAGATGTGATCTATAGAAAGCCCTAGGACATGGGCTTCTATATTTGCTTATGGCTCCATGACTACATTTAAGATGAATCTAGCCTAAATACCACCAGCTAGACAATTGCAGCTTCTATAGGACAGGTTGCCGAAAGAGCCCAACTTCTCACAAAATTTACCCTCAAAATCAGCTTTTGTTCCCAGCAATGTAACATTAGAGCCAGTGAAAACCAGACTTCACTAATCTTAATTATTATGGGAAATATATTTTTATAATATATAAATTTCTAGATACCAGAAAGGAATGGAAAACGGCTTTCGCCTGTTTTAGGGCAAATTTACATGCTAAAACTTCATCAAAAATAAATATTAACGCAGATTGAGTCAGTAAAGTAAGGCAAGGAAGGAGGAAACAGAAATATATTGTCATGTGCTACTAAGCTAGTCACATAGTCACAAAAGAACAAGCTGTTAAGTTACAGTATTTTCTGAAGGAGGCAATGTAGAATCACCCTGCTTGGGACAGGTGGGTGGTAGGAAAAATAAAGTGGGAAAAATGTATCTTCATAAAAAGTTATGTTATACTATATTATAGTTTATTAAGTATGCAATAGCAATGTCTCCAAAACCCATGTACACTCATTACTTAACATACTTTATTGTCAAAAAATGCTAAGAATCATCTGAGCCTTCAGCAAGTCATAAACATTTTGCTGGTGGAGGATTCTGCCTAGATGTCCGTGGCTGTTGACTAATTGGGGGATGACTGCTGAAGGTTTGAGTGGCTGTGGCAATTTTTTAAATCTGACAACACTGAAGGTTGTCACACTGGTTGACTTATCTTGTCATACAAGTTGTTTCTGTGAAATATGTTATTTGATAATATTAAAAAAATCTTTTAGGTTCAGGGGCACATGCTCAGGTTTGTTATATAAGTAAATTGCATATTTCAGGGGTTTATTATACAGATTATTTCCTCACTCAGGTAATAAGCACTGTAACCAATAGGTAGTTTTTCAATCATCACCCTCCTTCCTTCCTTCACTTTCAAGTAAGTCCTGGTGTCATTGTTCCCTTCTTTGTAACTATGTCATTGATATTTAGCTTCCACTTATAAGTGACAAATGTGCTATTTGGTTTTCTGCTTCTGTGTGAGTTTGCTTAGGATAATGACTTTCAGCTCCATCCATGTTGCTGCAAAGAACACCATCTCATTATTTTTCATGGTTGCATAGTATTCTATGGCATATATGTACCACATTTTTTTAATCAGATCTACTATTGGTGGGTATTTAAGTTGATTCCAAGTCTTTGCTAATGTGAATAGTATTACATTGAACATAAAGGTGCATGTGCCTTTATGGTAGAAATATTTACATTCTTTTGGATGTATACCAAATAAGATTGCTGGATA
Organism: Cebus imitator; assembly: GCF_001604975.1. Classification (NCBI taxonomy): domain Eukaryota; kingdom Metazoa; phylum Chordata; class Mammalia; order Primates; family Cebidae; genus Cebus; species Cebus imitator. The sequence goes on along the minus strand of NW_016107926.1, from coordinate 335,247 downwards.
AAACAGTAATTCTATGCTAAGTTCTTTGAGAAATTGTGAAAGAGATTTTAACAATGGCTGAACCTAATTTACATTCCCCAAATAAGTGTATTAGTATTCCCTTTTCTTCACAACCTTGGCAGTATCTATTATTTTTTTTACTTTAGTAATAGCCATTCTGACTGCTGTGAGAGGGCATCTTATTGTGACTTCCATTTGCATTTATCTATGCCTATGTGTGTATCTATTCCTTGCCTATGTGTGTATCTTTTGAAAATTGTCTGTTCATGTCCATTGCCCACTTTTTAACATATTTTTTTTGTTGTTTTTTACTTGTAAATTTAAATTCCTTTTAGATTTCAGATATTGGACCTTTTTCAGATTCACAATTTGCAAATATTTTCTCCCATTGTGCAGGTTTTCTGTTTACACTGTTGATAGTTTCTTCTGCTGTGCAGAAGCACTTTAGTCTAATTAGGTCCCATTGTCAATTTTTGCTTTTGTTGCGAATGCTTTTGGTGTCTTCATCATTATAAAGTTGAACTCTGCCAGTTCCTGTTCCCAGAGTGGTATTTCTGAGGCTAGCTTCCAAGGTTTTTATAGTTTTAGGTTTTACATTTAAGTCTTTAATCCAACTTTAGTTAATTTTTGTATATGGTGTAAGGAAAGGGCCCAGTTTTAATATTCTGCATGTAACTATCCAGTTATCCCAGCATCATTTATTGAAGGAGTTTTTTTTTTTTTCATTGCTTGTTTTTGTCAACTCTGTCAAAGAGAAGACCCAAATAAACATAATAAGCAATGACAAAGGGGACTTTACCACTGACTTCACAGAAATATAAAAGAAAAATAATATCCCCAGAGGCTACAATTTTACCAGCTATATAAAGAAGAGATGGTACCATTTCTACCAAAAGTATTCCAAAAAATTGAGGAGGAGGGACTCCATTCTAATTCTATGAGACCAACTTCATTTTGATTCCAAAATCAGGCACAGACACAACAAAAAAAGAAAAGGTCAGGCCAATGTCCCTGATGAATGCAGATGCAAAAATCCTCAACAAAATACTAGCAAACTGAATTTAGCACATCAAAAAGCAAATCCACCACAATCAATTAAGCTTTAATCCTGGCTTGCAAGGTTGGTTCAACATATGCAAATCAATAAATGTGATTCATCACAAAAAGAACAAAGAAAAATGACATGGTTATCTCAATAGATATAGAAAAGGCTTTTGATAAAATTCAACATTCCTTCATGTTAAAAACTCTCAAAAAATAGACATTGAAAGAACACCCTTCAAAATAATAAGAGCCACCTATGAAAAGCCCATACTCAACATCATACTGAATGGGAAAAAGTTGGAAGCATTCCCTTTGAAAATCAGAATAGGGAAAAGATGCCATCTCTCACTACTGCTGTTCAATATAGTACTGGAAGTCTTAGCCAGAGCAATCAGGCAAGAGAAAGAATTAAAAAGCACAGAAAGCGGAAGAGAGAAAATTTAAATACCCCTGTCTGCAGACAATATGATTCTATACTAAGAACACCCCATAGTCTACCTAAAAGCTCTTTGATTTGATACAGAAATTTGTAACATTTCAGGAAACAAAATTAGTGTAAAAAGTTGGTAGCAGGCTTATACACTAACAACATCCAAGCTGAGAGCCAAATCAAGCATACAATTACATTTGCAATAACCACAAGAAGAATGAAATTCATGGGAATACAGTTGACCTGGAAGGTAAAAGATCTCTACAATGAGAGTTACAAAACACGGCTCAAACAAATCAGAGATGATGAAAACATATTATTATTGATTGATAACAAATCAATATTGATTCTTCCTATTCATGAACATGGAAAAACTTTTCATGCATATGGATAGGTTAGCATGGAAAAACATATTATGCTCATAGATAAAAAGAATCAATATAGTTAAAATGACTGATAGTTTGACAGGAATAGCTAGAAAGCATTTATAGATTCAATGCTATTCCTATCAAACTACCTTCAGTAAGTATCTTCTTCACAGATTAAAAAAAAAAAAAACTTTTAAAATTCATATGGAACCAAAAGAAGCCTGACTAGCCAAGGGAATCCTAAGCAAAAATGACAAAGCTGGAGGCATCACATTACTTCACTTCAAACTATACCGCAGGCTACAGTAAACAAAACAGCTTGGTACTGGTACAAAAGTAGACACATAGACCAATGGAACAGAATAGAGAGCCCAGATATAATGCCACATACCTAGAGCCATCTGTTTAACCCACAGCACTTTACTGACAGGAGAACATCTTACAAAAATTGGAGTCAACCCTCTCAAACTCTGTCACTGCTTTATAAACTAAGTTTTTGTAATGTTCCAAGTCTTTGTTTTCTTTTCAACAATGTTCATAGCATCTTTATTATAAGTGGATTCCATGTCAAGAAACTATTTTCTTTGCTCATCCTCAGAAGCAACTCCTCAATCATTAAAGTTTAATCATGAGATTGTAGCAACCTTGTCACATCTCTAGCTTTAGACCACTTCTAATTTGTTTCCTTGCTACTCCCATCACCTTCTAATGTTACTTCCTCTACTGAAGTCTGGAACCCCTCAATGTTATCCATAAGGGTTGAAATAAACTTCTTCCAAACTCCTGTCCTCGGTGATATTTTTACCTCCCCTCATGTATCCTGAATGATCTTAATGATATCTAGCATGGTAAATCCTTTTCAGGCGGTTTTCAAATTACTTTTCCCACATCCATTGGAGAAATCACTATCTCTGGCAATTACAGTCTTTTAAAATGTATTTCTTAAATAATAAGACTTGAAAGTAAAAATTTACTTCTTGATTCATGGGCTGGAGACTAAATGTTCTGTAGGAATTAAGCCCCTTGCTAGTCTTCCATTCTTTTCTTTGGAGCATAAATTAACGAGAGAAGCATTCCTTATACATTTGGAGATGACTGACATGATTCCTTGTACCTGGCTATGTTTGAACTGCTTCAGAATTTGCTTTACCAGTGGGTGTTATAGAAATCTTACCTAAAGAACATCTGGAAGGCATTTTCACTGATTATGTGGCTATTAATTCTTCATCTAACACCTATAGTTTCTGTAGACTCAGTCTAAACCTTAGGTTTCTCTAAATGGTTGACCATATTTAGAAAAAATGAGCTTAATATATGTGTCTAGATATGTCTGCAACTTAAGACTCATAATGATACCAGTGTTTCTATATACCTTTTAGATTGCATAATTAATTATCCCAGGGTAAAGCAAATAGATTCCCAAATTAATTAGGTCCCCAAAATGTCTATGACAGAAACGTGAATCCATATGCTTCCACACTTAGTGTACAGTACCTTATAACTTCACAAGAACATTAGAATATTTTTAATGGTGAAGAATACAGTATACATGTGTATGCACACTAACATATTTTTAGCAGTTCAGGCTGGCCAAAAATAATAACATTAGCACAGACATATATGTCAAAAAGTGAGAGTACAAATATTTCCCCAAGAGTAATATAGAATAAAAAATCATTTGTTATAAAAACTGAGTTTAAATATGAATTTAATGTCTTAGAATAGCATAAGAGAAAATTATCTAATATAATCTAATTTTAGCCATATTACCTAATACAGATTACCTCCTGCATTAACTAAATTTCCTAGGAAGTTAGCAAGTTAAATCCAAAATGTGAATGATTAGACAAAAGACATGTAGTTGATTTAAAATTGTTTTTTTTCACTCTTACAGATCAAAGCCATTTTTTGCTACAAAAATATTTGCTTTGGGAAACAATGAAACAATAGGTTTTTCAAGCTACAAATTTGCTATAAATTATCTATCTTGAACAGGAAGAGTTAAAAGTTGAGAATTTTAAATTGATTTGAAGGAGTTTGAGGGATGTATGGTAATACCAGTTAGTATTATATTGTCCTTACTAAAAAATTTGTTGGTTACTCCTTAGGTTTGAATGGGAATAATATTCTTTGCAGGTAGCTGCAGTACTAAAAAATTGAGACTATCAACTGAATATAGTCAAATATTGAAATAGATGCCAGAAATAGTGTTTAGCATTTTTCTCTTTGGAGAATATTAAAAAATAAGTTGGATAGATCCTGTTAACACCCATTTCAAAGATTCTCTCTACCTTCTTTTATTTGAGGTTTATAGCTTATTGCCATTATAACTTCGATGAGTTGACTCTTAATTCTTTGACCACTATTTTTTTGGCAGAATAATGTATTCTTAATATAAAAAAAAAATAAAGTGTTCTTAAACCTTCAAAGAAGCAATTTAAAATAATCAAGTTTTTACTGGGTACACAGACAAAATAAATCTGCTTTACCACCAACTTGTGTGGTACATTATCGTAGTATGTGGCAATGAAAGTAATGTCCAGTGAACACTAAAAACAAAGCTCTATTATGATTATGTGCTCTATGTAATAAAGAATTTAACATTAGCCAAAGAGACTTCTTCCCATTGCCATAGTCTTTGGGGAGGTAATCTCTAAGCTCTGAGCAAATGTCTTCATTTATCTGGGAGCCTTAAGCCAGTCAGAAAATAACAATGGGATTTGTAATGGGGGTTTTAGGTCCCAAAGTACAAGCTTAACTTGCGAAGGGTTTGGAGACTGAGGTCAGCCAGGTGGCCAGCCATCCAGGCTTACATGATTGACTCTCAGGAAAGACTGTGGACATGGAGACCTGGATGAAACTTCCTGGTTGAAAATCCTCTGTGTGTACTGTCACACGTTGATGCCAGGAATATAACAATGTTCGTGACTCTGGAAGCTTTGCATTTGGAACTTTTTTGACCTTTGCTGCATACATCCCTCCCTTTGGCTGATTTTAATATGTATCTTTTACCTTAAATAAACTGTGAGTATAATAGTTCTGTGAGTCCTTCTAGCAAGCTATTGAACCTTAGGTTTTGTAATACCCCTGAACTTGCAATTGTCAAAAGTGAAGTTAGTCTTGGGAACACTGCTTTATCTATACCTGTAGCCATAAAAAAGAATTTAAAAAATCATCAAATATTTCTTATTATGCTGATGCAGTCTTATAAACGCACATTCCATTTCCATGATAGGCCTGTAATGATTGGTACTAAAATGAAAATAAAGACGTAGATAACATAATTCTTGCCATCAAATAATTTATAAAAATCTTGCATTATATGATATGTACAAAACTACCTATAATTTCAGTTAGAAATACAATGAAATTAATAATACTCATCCAGTGTAGAAATAATAATATTCTAGATGTACCTTAAAATGCATTTGGAAATGACAAGTTTTTTAATTTATTTTTACATTCTTCAGTTTCATTCAGCAATGTTTTGTAATTTTCATTGCATGTCTTTTACCTGCTTGATGAAGTTAATTCTTAAATATTTTATTCTTTTTGATACTATTGTAAATGAAATTGCTTTCTTAATTTTTGTGTTGTTTATGGTTAATGTATAGAAATCTATTGATTTTTTGCCTGTTGCTTTTGTATCTTGATATTTTACCATATTTGTTTATGAGTTCAAACAGTGGCATGTGTGTTTGTGGGGGGTGTGTGTGTGTGTGTGTAGAATCTTTAGGGTTTTCTGTGTACCACACGTCTTCACTTGTAAGTGGGAGCTAATCATTGAGCACACATGGACACAAGGAAGGGAAAAACAACACTGGGGTCTACTTGAGGATGAAGGGTAAGAGAAGGATGAGGATTTACAAACCACCTGTTAGGGGCTATCCTTATTCCTAGGTGACAAGATCATCTGAACACCAACCCCTATGGCACACAATTTACCTATATAACACCCACACAGGTACCCCCGATCCTAAAATAAAGGCTGGAGAAAAAAAAATGTAAGGATATAATGACGATAAAAAATCAGGAAAATAAGAAACACCAAAAGAAACTAAGCAATTTTCAGTAATGGAAGAAAAATTAACTTTATTCCTAATGAAAAATTAGATTAGCAAATTATACAAACTAAATACATGTTTTTCCTTGTGGATTTTCTAATATAATACATGATACTAATTTTTAGTTACATTGGTAAACAGTTACATGTTTAAATAAATATCACAAATATATAGGCCAAAAATTGTTTTTGAATTTATATAATTTAGAATGTAACTCTAAAAGCTAGACTTATTGAGGATATCTGTTATCTCAGCAGTTTTCAACTAGGCACCAGGGATCAGTTTCCTGGAAGATATTATTTTCAAGAATAATGGGGAAGAGGAGATGATTCGGAGATGAAACTGTTTCACCTCAGATCATCGGGCATTAGATTCTCATAAAAAGCACACAACCTAGATCCCTCTAATTGCAGTTCAAAATATTGTTTGCGTATCGATGAGAATCTAATGCCACCACTGATCTAGCAGAAGGCGGAGCTCAGGCAGTAGTACCTCCTGGCCCATCACTCACCTCCTTCTGTGCAAACCAGTTACTAACAGGCCACAGGTCTGTGGCCCAGGGTTTGGGGAACTCCTGGGTTAACTTATCAAAGTGCATATTAAGAAGTGTGCATTTTAATTTGTAAATGGTACTGCAATAAAGTTCATAAAAGATGGAATACAAACAGAAAAAGTAAACATATCTACAATATAAATACAGTCAACATAGTTTTACTTTTGTATATAGTGTGGAAATATAAAAGAAACTCCATCCTTTTAATTTAATGAGGCTGGGGTAGGGCTACTGGATGGGTATTGAAAAAAGGTATGTTAGAATAAACTACATCTTTATTCTCTTATTGAATATTATAGCATTAAAACAGTGAGATTTATACAGCAGTAGAGATTAGTGAAAGCAAAATCATGTTTCCAGTCAATTTCTAAAATCTTTTATTTAGTAACTTTTATTATTTTTAAATTTTATTTATTTAATTTTATTGTGCTTTAGGTTCTGGGGTACATGTACAGATCATGCAGGACTGATGCATAGGTACATGCATAGCAATGTGGTTTGCTGCATCCAACCCCCTGTCACTTACATCTGGCACTTCTCCTGATATTATCCCTCCATGACCTCCACAACCCCCCACTGTCTCTCCCTTGGCCCCCACAAACAAAGCCCAGTGTGTGATGCTCCACTCCATGTGTTCTCATTTTTCAATACCTACCTATGAGTGAGAACATGCAGTGTTTGATTTTCTGTTCTTGCGTCAGTTTGCTGAGAATGCTGGTTTCCAGATTCATCCATGTCCCTACAAAGGACACAAACTCATACTTTTTGATGACTGCATAGTATTCCATGGTGTATATGTGCCACATTTTCCTTGTCCAGTCTATCATCGATGGGCATTTGGGTTGGTTCCAGGTATTTGCTATTGTAAACAGTGCCACAATGAACATACATGTGCATGTGTCTTTATAGCAGAACAATTTACAATCCTTTGGATATATACCCAGTAATGGGATTGTTGAGTTAAATGGAATTTCTATTTCTAGGTCCTTGAGGAAGCACCACACTTTTCTTCCACAATGGTTGAACTGGTTTACACTCCCACCAACAGTGTAAAAGTGTTCCTATTTTTCCACATCCTCTCCAGCATCTGTTGTCTCCAGATTTTTTAATGATTGCCATTCTAACTGGCATGAGGGAGTATCTCAATGTGGTTTTGATTTGCATTTCTCTAATAATCAGTGATGATGAACATTTCTTCACATGTTTCTTGGCCTCATATATGTCATCTTTTGAAAAGTGTCTGTTCATATCCTTTGCCCGCTTTTGGATGGGTTTTTTTCTTGTAAATGTGTTTTAGTTCTTTGTAGATTCTGGATATTAGCCCTTTGTCAGATGGGTAGATTGCAAAAATCTCTTCCCATTCTGTTGGTTGCTGGTTCACTCCAATGATTGTTTCTTTTGCTGTACAGAAGCTCTGGGGTTTAATTAGGTCCCATTTGTCTATTTTGGGTTTTGTTGCCCATGCTTTTGGTGTTTTAGTCATGAAGTCCTTGCCTATTCCTGTGTCCTGAATGTTTTTGCCTAGGTTTTCTTCTACAGTTTTTATGGTGTTAGGTCTTATGTTTAAGTCTTTAATCCATCTGAAGTTAATTTTAGTGAAAGGTGTCAAGAAGGGGTCCAGTTTCTGCTTTCTGCACATGACTAGCCGGTTTTCCCAACACCATTTATTAAACAGGGAATCCTTTCCCCATTGCTTGTTTTTGTGAGGTTTGTCAAAGATCAGATGGTTGTAGATGTGTGGCATTGCCTCTAAGGCCTCTGGTTCTGTTCCACTGTTCTATATCTCTGCTTTAGTACCAGTACCATGCTATTTTGAATACTGTAGCCTTATAGTATAGTTTGAAATCAAGTATCTTTTAAAAATCTACTCTAGAGGTAATATAAAAAGTAAATCAAATAAGACTAAATGTTCATTAAGAGTGCAGGACACCCTTAATTACAGGCCAGGCACTATGGCTCATGCCTGTAATCCCAGCACTTTGAGAGGCTGAGGCAGGCAAAGCATCTGAGGTCAGGAGTTCAAGACCAGCCTGGCCAACATGAAGAAACACTCTTTCTATTAAAAATACCCCAAATTTTTATTTTCACCTTACAAATGTGAGAAAAAAAGATAAAATCCCTTCCCTACAGGCGTAGTGGTGAGCACCTATGACCCCAGCTACTCAGGAGGCTGAGACAAGACAATCGCTTAAACCTAGGAGGTGGAGGTTGCAGTGAGCTAAGATTGCACTATTGCCCTCCAGCCTGGGTAACAAGAGCAAAACTCCGTCTCAAAAAAAAAAAAAAAAAAAAAAAAAGTGCACTTACAATTGAATTAATTCTTGCCTGGGGACTAAGATAAATATCAATAGTTTGTGTTATTCATTGATCATACTAATTCTGAGATTATTTTAGCAGCTATGCTTGATATTATGTTATCTGTTTAGCTACTCCTTTTATCCCTCAAAATATTAAATGCTCAAGAATGATCCACAAATTGTTATACTGGTATATTTTCAAGATTGTGAAGGGTCTGGTAAGGTAAGGACATCTATGATTTTAAATGAAATAAAATTTAAAAATATCTATGTTCTCAAAATTGACTGCATTGATACTAGCATGCACTTTGTAACACTGCAAGGATTTCTTGTCTTAAACAATAATCAGATATTCAACAAATACTCTTTGTATGTATGCATTTAACAAGTATTCATTACTATTTTAGGTGTTCTAGAAGAGAATAAAGTATAAAACTTTTCAAATGCCTTTAAATCAGTTTCAAATTAGCTGTGGATATAACTAAGAAAGAAAAAGAGCCCTGAGCTATTTCAGAAGAAAGGGGATTATCAATGTGGGTTCCTGTAGGTGAATCCTCCACTGGTACATATATTATGGGTTGAGAATAGTCTTAAGTGGAAAAAAATATAAAGACTCAACAAGTAAACTATAAAGATTCAAGTCTCTTAAATTCTCATTATTCTTACACAGAAGCCAAGGGGTTCTGCTGGGCATCTATGTTATGTTTGCCTTCCAGGGAAGGGACTTTATCTTTTCCTGTCACATTTATAAGGTGGAAATACTTATGTCAGTGAAGAAATAAACAAGCTATTATAGTATTATCCAGTGGCCTGGATTTGGTGTATCAACTGCATGCTGGATATGCTGGGGCAATAGAGCTGTTCAGAACTTGGGTATTGGCAACCATGGGGTACTAAAAGCTCTAAGGGAAATGATGTACCCCTCCCCAGGAGAACAGAACCTTCGCTCATTATCGTCCTGGAGCTATATTTGACTTGTTTATCTAAATATATTTTTCTCAAATAATTGTTCTATTTCTTTTCTTTCTTTTTTAGATGGAGTCTCACTCTGTCATCCAGGCTGGAGTGCAGTGGTGCAATCTTGGCTCACTGCAACCTCTGCTGCCAGGTTCAAGAGATTCTCCTGCCTTAGCTTCTCAAGTAGCTGGGATTACAGGCACCTGCTACCACCAACAGCTAATTTGTGTAGTTTTGGATAGAAACGTGTTACACCAGGCTGGTCTTGAACTTCTGACCTCATGATCAACCCTCCTCAGACTCTCAAAGTGCTGGGATTACAGGTGTGGGCCATTATGCGTGGCCTGTTCCATTTCTTTGTAACCATCATCTATGCTTATTTGTCACAACCTGTGAATTCTCTTTCTGGATATTCTCTCATGTCTATCTGTGATTTGTATTAATCTGTCAGCTTTCCATAGCTGTTACTATTGACAAAGTTCAAAGAAATTCGGTCTATAAATATCCATGAAAAACTCTATTAAAAAAAAAAAAAAGTAGCTTTTCTATTAAACTCAACTGTAGCCTGCAAGGCAATACTGCATTTTGAATGTAGCCATTGTCTTCAAATCCATTTTATGAGGGTGGAGGGCAGATCTTCCCTCTCCAGATTAACTAGCATGGTACTTTATTTTGAAACAAAGCCCTAATGGACCCCTCCTTACTGCCTCACATTAGGCCCCATTCAATTACATGAAGAAAAATAAAGAACTACGCCTTTTATAATTTCACCAGCCAAGAAAGCAAGAAACTTGTTAGTGGATGGAGATTTTTTTTTTCCCGGCATTGTGACATTTTACATGTATCTAGTTTTTTTTTGTTTTTGTTTTTTGTTTTAGATGAACTCTCTCTCTGTCACCCAGGCTGGAGTGCAGTGGCACAATGTCTGCTCACTGCAAACTCTGCCTCCCAGGTTCAAGCAATTCTCCTGCCTCAGCCTCAGGAGTAGCTAGAATTACAGGCATACACCACCAAGCCCTGCTTATTTTTTGTATTTTTAGTAGAGGTGGTGTTTCACCATGTTACCCAGGCTGGTAGCGAACTCCTGACCTCATGATCTGCCCACCTCTGCCTCCCAAAATGATGTGATTACAGGCGTGAGCCACAGCACCTGACCGTACCTGATTTTTTTAAAGCCCCCTACATGGTGCATTAGTTAATTAATCAACCACCCATTCACTCATACGGAAGCTTTGGGAGTATTATTTGATGTCCTTTGTAAATGTAGTCACGAGGGGACAGCAGGACCCATGGATTCATAAGGGGAATTCAAGAGACCAAATTAGGAGCACTCATGCCCATTCTCTATGAAAACAGACAACTCTAGAAGGTCAATTATTGTTTTAAAAGACATAAAATATCTTCCTCTGACACTAAGAAATGCCAAAAAGTCTCTATTGATTAGACATAGACATATTTGACACCCTATATGAACCCCAAGAAATAATGAGTTACAAAAAAATCACTGTCAGTAATCACTATATTTTCTGTTTCATATAGCAACAGGATAATTTCCCAGAAGAAACTGACTGTACTTGACAAGCATTGAGCATCAGGGAATGCACTGTGATGTAATGAGACTGAAAATAAACTAAAAATCTCACTTTTTTAAAAAATTCTTTTAACTCTCCTTAAGCTGATAAGCAACTTCGGCAAGGACTCATGATACAAAATCAATATGCAAAAATCACAAGCATTCCTATATACTAATAATAGACAGAGAGCCAAATCAGGAGTGAACTCCCATTCACAACTGCTACAAAGAGAATAAAGTACCTGGGAATATTACTAACAAGGGATGTGAATGACCTCTTCAAGTAGAATTACAAACCACTGCTGTAGGAAATAAGAGAGGACACAAACATATGGAAAAACATTCCATGTGCATGATTAGGAAGGATGAATATTGTGAAATTGGCCATACTGCCCAAAGTAATTTATAGATCCAGTGCTATTCCCATCAAACTACCATTGACTTTCTTCACAGAATTGGNGCTAAGTCCGGCTTGAGGGAGGCCAATTTGAATAACTAAAGCAGTCACCTGTGGCTGCCAAAGAGAATACAGTGGTGCTAACACAGCAACCTCAAATTTCTAGACTCAAGCGATCTTCTCTCCTCAGTGTCCCAAATAGCTAGGACTACAGGCATCTGCAACCACGCTCACATAATTTTTAAATATTTTGTGGAAATGAAGTCTTTCTATTATTGCTCAGGCTAGTTTCATATTCCTGACCTCAAGCTATCCTCCCATTTTGGCCTCACAATGTGCTGGGATTACAAGTATGGACCCCTGCACTTGGCCTAACTTTTTCTTATCGAGTATGATGTTAGCCCTGGGTTTGTCAGATATATAGCCTTTGTTATTTTGAGCTACATTCTTTCTATACCTAATTTATCAAGAATATTAATCATGAAAGGATGTTGAATTTTGTCAAATGCTTTTTCTGCATCTATTAAAATGATCATGTGATTTTGTCCTTTATTCTGTCATTGTGATGTATTACATTTATTGATCTATGTATATTGAACCATCCATGCATCCTGGGATGAATCCTACTTGATCATGGTGAATTATCCCTTTAAAGTGCTGTAGAATTTGGTTTTCTAGCATTTTATTGTATATTTTTTTTCATCAGGAATATTTTTGTAATTAATCAGAAATTTGCGATTTACTTTTTTATAGTGTCTTTGGCTTTGGTCTCTGGATGATGCTAGCCCTGTAAAATTAGTGTGGAAATATTTTTTCCTCTTCAATTTTTTGGAAAAGTTTGAAAAGAATTGACATTCTTCTTTCAACTTTGATAGAATTCACAGGGAAACCATCAGGTCCTGGGCCTTTTTCAAATGGGAGACGTTATATTACTGATTCAATCTCCTTACTTGCTGTTGGTCTATTAAGATTTTCTATTTCTTCATAATTCAGTCCTGGTAGGTTGTAGGCATCAAATGAATTTATTCATTTTATTTGATTTTTTTTCTAAATTAGTCCAGCTGTAGGTTTTTCAATTTTATCTTTAAAAAAATTCAACTCTTAGTTTTGTTTATTATTTCTATTGTTTTTCTAGTCTTTATTTTATCTATTTCTGTCCTGATTTTTATTATTTTCTTTCTTCTACTAACTTTGGACTTAGTTTGTTCTTGTTTTTCTAGTCCCTTGTGTTGCAATGTTAGGTTGTTTGAGATCTTCTTTTTTGATGAAGGTGTTTATTACTTAAACTTCCCTCATATAACTGCCTTTGCTGTATCCCATAAGTTTATGTTGTTTTCCAATTTTGTCTCAAGAAATTTTTAAATTTCCCCTTAAGTTCCTTCAGTGATCCATGGGTTGACCAGGAGCATGTTTAATTTCAGTGTATTTATGAATTTTGTGAAATTCCTCCTGTTATTCATTGATACTTTATATGATTTGAATCCTCTTTAATTTGTTAAGATTTATTTTATGTCCTAATATATGAGCTATCCTGAAGAATGTTTCATGTGCAATCCAGAATAATGTATATTCTGCAGCTATTGAATGGAATGTTTCATACATGTCTATTAGGTCCACTTATTCAAGAGCGTGGCTTAAGTCTGATGTTTCCTTATTGATTTCCTATGTGGGTAATCTGTGTACTGCTGAAAATGGGATGTTGAAGTCCTCTACTATAGTCATATTATAGTGTTATCTTTCCCTTCATATATATTAATATTTGCCTTGTATCTTTAGGTGATTTGATGGTGGATGCAGATATATTTACAATTAATATAGTCACTTGCTGAACCATCTTTTTATCATTATGTAATGACTTTCTTTGTTCATTTTCATAGTTATTAATGTAAATCTATTTTATCTTGTGTAAGTAGAGGTATTCCTGCTCTCTTTTGGTTTTCATTTGCACGTAATACCTTTTCTATACTTCATTGCAATCTATGCATCCTAACAGGTAAAGTGAGTCTTTGTAAGCAGCATGTAGTTGAGTCCTGTTTTTCATTTATTCGGTCATTCTACATGTTTTGATTCTAGAATTTAATCCATTTACATTACAGGTAGAGACTTTCTATTGCCATCTTGTTAATTGTTTTCTAGCTTTTTGTAGATCTTTTGTCACTTGCTTCCTCTCCTTTTGTCTTTCTCTGATGTTAAGTGATTTTCACTAGTGGTATATTTGAATTCCTTGCTTCTATTTTTCGTGTATTTACTATAGGTTTTTGCTTTGTGGTTACCATGAGGGTTACAAAAACATCTCATAATACGTTGTTGTTTTTTTTTTATTGATACTATCAAGTCAAAATAGGAGAACTTTCCAGAAACTGGCAAAGGCATTATGAAGAGATGACACTTAAATTTCAAATGGAACCAAAAAACGCCCACATACCCAAGACAATCCTAAGGAAAAAAAAAAAACAAACAAAAAACTGGAGGCATTATGCTACCTGACTTCAAACTATACTACAAGTCTACAGTAATCAAAACAGCATGGTACTGGTACCAGAACAGAGATATAGACCAATGGAACAGAACAGAGGCCCCAGAAAAAAAAAAAACAAACAAAAAACTGGAGGCATTATGCTACCTGACTTTAAGCTGTACTAAAAAGACTACAGTAGTCAAAACAGCATGGTACTGGTACAAAAACAGAGATACAGGCCAATGAAACAAAACTGAGGCCCAGGAAATAATGCCACACATCTACAACCATCTGATCTTTGAAAAACCTGAAGAAAACAAGCAATGGGGAAACGATTCCCTATTTACTAATTGGTGTTGGGAAAAGTTGCTACCCATATGCAGAAAGCTGTAACTGGATCCTTTCCTTACACATTACACAAAAATTAAATCCATACACAAAAATTAGACATAAGACTTAACAACATAAAAACCCTAGAAGAAAACCTAGGCAATAGCATTCAGGACATAGGCATAGGCAAGGACTTCATGACTAAACATCAAAAGCAATGGCAACAAAAGCCAAAATAGACAAATGGAATCTAATTAAACTGAAGAGCTTCTGCACAGCAAAAGAAACTGTCACTAGGGTAAACCAGCAACCCACAGTATGGGAGAAAATTTTTGTAATCTACCCATCTAACAAAGCACTAATATCCAGAATTTACAAAGAACTTAAAACAAATTTACAAGAAAAACAACCACATCAAAAAGTGAGCAAAGGATATGAACCGACACTTATCAAAAAAAGATATTTATGCAGCCAACAAACATGAAAAAATGCTCATCACTGGTCATTAGAGAAATACAAATCAAAACCACATTGAGACACCACCTCATGCCAGTTAGAATGTCAATCATTTAAAAATAAGGAGACAACAGATGCTGGAGAAATGTGGAGGAACAGGAATGCAATTACAATGTTGGTGGAAGTGTAAATTAGTTCAACCATTGTAGATGACAGTGTGGCAATTCCTCAAGGATCTAGAACTAAAAATACCATTTGACTCAGCAATCCCATTACTGGGTATATACCCAATCCAAATATTGGGTGTATACTGGGCATATATCATAGAATGATTATAAATAATTCTATCATAAAGACATATGCGCACATACATTTATTGTAGCACTGTTCACAATAGCAAAGACTTGGAACCAACCCAAATGCCCATCAATGATAGACTGGATAAAGAAAATGTGGCACATAAACACCATGGAATACTTTGCAGCC
Organism: Cebus imitator; assembly: GCF_001604975.1. Classification (NCBI taxonomy): domain Eukaryota; kingdom Metazoa; phylum Chordata; class Mammalia; order Primates; family Cebidae; genus Cebus; species Cebus imitator. The sequence goes on along the minus strand of NW_016107926.1, from coordinate 319,834 downwards.
ATAAAAAAAGGATGAGTTCATGTCCTTTGCAGGAGCCTACATAAAGCTGGAAACCATCATTCTCAGCAAACTGACACAAGAACAGAAAACCAAACACCATACGTTCTTACCCATAAGTAGGTGTTGAACAGTGAGAACACATGGACACATGAAGGGGAGCATCACACACCAAGGCCTGTTGCGGGGTAGATGGCTAGGAGAGGGATAACAGCTGGCAGGGGGATTGGGGAGGGATAGCATTAGAAGAAATATCTAATGCAGATGACCGGGTGATGGATGCAGCAAGGCACCATGGCATATGTATACCTACATAACAAACCTGCACGTGCTGTACCTGTACCGCAAAACCTAAAGTATAATTAGAAAAATAAAAATAAATACATTAAATAAATAATTTATTTAATGTATTTATTTTAGAGGAGTTTCTCTCTGTTACCCAGGCTGGATTGTGGTAGTACGAGCATTGCTCACTATAACCTCAAGCTCCTAGGCTCAAGAGATCCTCCTGCCTCAATCCCCTGAGTAGCTAGAACTATGGGCATATGCCACTACATTTGGCTGTTGCTTTTTTTTTAAATTTATTTTTAGCAGATATGTGGTCTTGCTATGTTGCCCAGGTTGATCTTAAACTCCTGGCCTCCCTCTTCAGGCTCTGAAAGTGCTGTGATTACAGGTATGAGCCATTGCACTGGGACTCTCACTTTGACGTTTTGTAATGAAGAGCTTCTTGGGAGTAGGAATTCTGCTTTACTAGCAGGTCAAGCTTCATTTAACCATAGCTTCCCAGTTAATTAGTGGTTTCCCCACCTCTCTAATAAGAAGTATTGTGTCTGACTATAACTTCCCATTGACCTCAAGCTCTACAGGTGCTTGGCAACTGTCTAACCCATAAACTCTTGACAAACAGTCTCGGGCTGAGCCATCTGTTTATAGACCAGTGATAAGGTTGTAGTTGCTGGTCTCATGAAATGGGAGAGAAACATGAGGTGGAATACTTTCCTTAGAAAGGTAACCTACAGCATATGCAGAAGAGTGCACTGGGCTCAACAAAACTCTTTGTGGGGAGGAGGGTTTGATTACCTACCACTCGCTAACTTTATTTTCAGTACTCACTTAAATTTCTCTCCTCATTCTTCTCCTTTTTTGGCATTCTAAATGAACACTAGTCACATTTCTAAATATTCCCTTAAAACTGCTGTACCAAATAGAAGATCAGTAGAAAGTAAACATCTAGAGCTGAGCTGAAGACTGCAATTAAGGATTTTACTAAACCCTAGAAAAAAAATTGTTGCTGTATTTCAAATACTGATTACTTTAAATACTTTTTCCTATACTACCAGGTAATTAGGTCTGACTAAATTAACTGGTAGCATGTGATATGCTATCTCCGGAGTTCGACTCAATGTTTCTCTCCATCTCAGTTTTCCCATCATTTACCTATTCCTCATTCTTTCCATACTTCTCCAACTTTGCTAAATGAAGACATTCATTTGATTACTGTAACTACTTGCATATTTAATTTCTTCATTTTGATGTTAGGGAACTTCAAAAAAATTTTTTTTGAGACGGAGTCTCACTCTGTGTAGCCTGATCTCAGCTCGCTGCCACCTCCAACCCACCCCCGCCACCCTGCCCCAGGTTCAAGCAATTCTCCTGTCTCAGCCTCTGAAGTAGCTGGGGCTACAGGCACCTGCAACTCCACCTGGCTAATTTTTGTATTTTTAGTAGAGACACGGTTTCACCATATTGGTCAGGCGGGTCTGGAATTCCTGACCCCAGATGATCCGCCCACCTCGACCTCCCAAAGTGCTGGGATAACACATGTGAGCCACCACATCCAGATGGGAATCTATTTTTTAAGCTTCAGTTTAAAATTAACTTTGTAAAGCATGTTTTCAACCACATCTCATCAACTAATCCAATATCTAAACTGTAAACCAACTTGTTTCTTGTCATTTTATAATGATTGCTTGTTGTATTATAATTTTCTACGTTCTGCTAAAAATGTCATGTAATCTTTTTAACATTAGTACTTTATTTATCTGTGCATCCCTTAAGCCAATGACTAAAATATTTTTATAGTGAGTGTTGACTGAATGAAGAAATGACTTCTCTTCCAAACAGTGGAAACCCTTAAAGGTATTTAGCCACAGAAGAAGCCATACACAGACCAGAAGGTAAATAAGTGTTGCTGACTTTGGATCATCCGTGCAGAGTTAAAAGTGGTGAAGTCTTAATTCATGCCTTATTTCAAATATATTGCAGCTGTTTCCTGCCTCCTAGACAATGTTTATCCAGGTAATGGCAATTCCAACTGATATTAGCATAAACAAATATATACTTATATAAATAAGTTGACTAGAAAAAAAATACTCTTTGTATTTTCTAGACGTCTATTCCTATTTGTTGACATAGAAAATTGAAGGCATTGTCTGTTTTAAGCTTTGCCAAATATACAAACCTTTGTAAAAATGAATAGAAAATTTGAAAAAAGGCTTTCCCACTTTCTTTATCTTTCTTAAGAGAATGTGTAGGTGTATTACAAAAGTTCTTAAGTCTGATCAGTACTTAGAGTAGACACAGATGCCCTAGCAGTCCCAACATCATGAGAACAGCTGTGGGGCACAAAGAAGACCCAATACATCTACAAGGGAGACAGATCCACTCACACAAGTCATGCAAAGCAGATATGTTACAAATGGGTGACAATAAATAGAAGTGACTTAGTCCATGTGAGCTGCTATATCAAAGTATCTTAGCCTGGGTAACTTACAAATGACAGAAACGTATGGCTCACAGTTCTGGATGGTAGGAAATCTAAGATAAAGATAGCAGAAGATTCAATGTCTTGTGAGGGCTTTTCTCTGCTTCGAAGATGGTAACTTTTCTCTGTATCTTCATGTAGCAGAAAAGGTGACCAAGCTCTCTCTGGCCTTTTGTTTTTTTTTATAAGGGCACTAATCCCTTCTATGAGTATGTGTGTAATCTGTTTTAGAAAATTCCTATAAAATTACCTGTCACCTGCTGAAGTCACCACTTCTTAATACTATTACATTGGGATTAAATATTAACATATAAATTTTGAGGGGGAACAAACATACAGACCATAAGCCCTAGGATCCAAAGTGAGCCAGTGCCATAGGCCGCCAGAGTTTATGAAGTCTTGTCTGTGCATGCTCTATTTTACATCACGAGTGACGTATTCATAAAGAACTTCACCCTGAGTTCCACACGTTTCATAACTCTCACACATAAATTATTTTTTTTCCACTACACTTCAGCTGAATTTAAAAGTGCTTATGGTCTTTATTTACTGATAAGCTCATGGAATACAAAAGTCATTTCTCTATTTTCCCATTAGATCTCCTTTACATTATAAAGACTCTGCATTTTTTTTTTAATAAAGGAAAACCTATTGGACAGATTTTTAAATGTTTCTGAAACAGGGCATGGCTCTAACTACAGCATAGAGTAGTTTTTCGGTGCTCGAATGGGTGCTTCTGGGATTGCTAAGGCATTTCTTTGATTGCTTGCATGATTCTTGAATCACTAAGTTTAAGTGTTGCAGAATATCCTGTTTTAGGAGTGATGAAGACATAACCTCAGGTTTTGTGAGCACTTTCACTTTAACTTAGGATGTTGCATTTTTGTATCCAAGAACCACAAACACAAGGGGGAGAAAATGGATCAATCAAGGCCATCTGGGTATCTGTCTTACTATATGTGTAAGTGTATGTATATGTATATACATGCACAAACACACATACACACATATACATATATGGACCTCTATACATACTCATAGACACACATGTGTATGTGCTTGTATACACATATATTCAGTTTCAGGAATTTCCTATCAAATGTTCTGGTATTTTTGTATTACGTAATGGTATGCTTAAGTAGGCACTAAGAGTAGGTTTTCTTCCACTGGAAATTGACCTGGGAATGTCTGCTATGTTTGAACTTGTTATTGTGCACTCAACATATATGAGGCTAGAATATAATGGAATAAGGTCCTAAGTGTCTTTCTAGCAATAATTTTATTTACTTGGCTGTTATCTATTTTCCAGCCATTTGACTCAACGAGCTTAACACTTTTATTCAAAAATGAACATTACTGATATGGATTTAAACCGTGCATTATTAAACATGTCTTTAACTTTGAAAATAGATTTTTCTAAACATGTAAATTTGTTAGAGATTTTGAGAAACATTTTTAGATGATTTTGAGCAACAAAAAGAGACCATTTTTGCCTAATTGACATTGGAAAAAATATATATATATATGTATAAAAACCACCAATGCCATTGAGAGATTCTGTATTTTTCATCCTCCTTGTCCAAGACAATTTTTGCAGTTTATAAGTCTCAGGTATAAATTTAAAATATATTTATTTATTTATTGCATTGTTAGTATTGCTCTATGCATCAAGGTCAATAATACCATCTGTATATACAAAGTATTTTCAAAGTATGACATTAAATCATGCTTATGAGAAACCACCACCACCACCAACAAAATAGGCACAAATCTTTCCTACTTTTCTCCTTTCTATTTTTCCAAATTCTGGATAATAGATTGTCTAGTTTCTAGTGCTAGTTGTGCCACTAATAAATTCTATAATCTTTCAGAAATTACTCTTTATTGCTTGGCTTTGTGTTCTCAAGAATAATTTGATGCTTCTATACTAGATAACACTAGTGAAGATAAAAGTGATATTTTAGACTCATTATTTTGTGTGAGGTGCTAGTCTAAATAGTTCACCTTTAAAACCACAGAGATAAGTAATACTATAATTCTCAATTTACAAAGAGGAAACTGAAGCCAGAAAGGTTAGATAGTTTGTCCACAGTTACCCACGTGACTGGGTAACTGTAGACTGGGAATTCTCAACTGTCTGATTTTGGAATCCATGCATTTCACTAATGTTTCAGAGAAGATGAAAGCTCTTTTAAATCTCAATGTGCTGTCATTCTAAAGTCACTACTTAATCTATATGAACCTAAATATAAGGTCTTAGAACAAACTGAAAATATTATCTTGTCAAAAGATCAAATATTTAAATATGAGATTTCTACTGATCAAAACATTGAAAAGAAAGGACAACAAGACCATCCAGAAATTTTTACTTTAGTGAAGGAAAGTAGATAGTAATAAGATTATGTTGAAATATAATGATGTAAATTACAAACTAGCATTACGTTAATCTATGGCTATTATAATTTTATTAGTTGTTCAGTAATACTTATTTACATGGAATTTGTGTGTGTGTGTGAGCATGTGTGTGTGTGAGTGAAGTGGTTACCTGTCAATAGCTCATAAACGAAGCAATCACTAAATTTTTGAAACTCATTTTCTTGTTTACTAATTCATTATATTCAATAAAAGACATGCTGTATCTTAGTTACTTTGTTTTTCTGACTTCCAAAGCTATAGATAGGCTTTTCATTCATCCAATTCATAGCATGTGCTGTGGAATGGAAAGGTAGAGGGCGTACTCTCTATTTAATTGACTACACATATGATATGGTTTGGATCTGTGTCCCCTGCAAATCTTATGTTAAAGTATTAATCCCCAATGCTGAAGGCATGACCTGGTGGGAGGTGAATGAATCATGGTAGCTTTCCACCTAATCCTGTTCTTGTAATAGAGTGCTCATGAGACCTGGTCCTTTAAAATTTTTGGCACCTCCCAACTCCCTCTCTTCCTCCTGCTCCTGCCATGTAAGACACACCTGCTTCCCTTCATTTTTTGCCATGATTGTAAGTTTCTTGAGGTCTCTTCGGAAGCAAATCCTGCCATGCTTCCTGTACAGAATGCAGAACCATAAGCCAATTAAATCTCTTTTCTTAGTAAATTACCCAGTCTCAGCTAATTATTTATAGCAGTGTGTGTATACACTAATAGTAGGGGTGTGTGTGTGTATGTGTTTCTACTTATCTATTTTATCTATGGTCATCCATGTGTGGTCACACATTTGTGCGTGTGTGTACTCTTCTGTAGTCATATTTTTTCCCATACAACTCATGACATTTCCAGATGGAAAGAAATAGGACATTTACCCGGACTAAGTAATGATAATTTAAAAGTAGGCATTAAAGTCAGCGAGTTTACAAAGCTTTGGCATCCTGCGTCTTTTTCCTTTATCTCTGATCCTTCTTGCTTTCTACATTCTGTATAAAACAGTCTCTTCCTTCTCTCTGTCCCACTTCTTTCCTTATCCTTTCCCATGGTCAATTCTTAGGCTTCCATGAGGAAATAATGAGTACTGCTAGTACATGAAGGGCTAAAAAGGACACTAAACTCATGTATTTCTTCCTCCCCCAACTATGAACTCATATTGCACAAGAGAAGTTCCTATAGATTTTGTTTTTTGTTCATAAAGGGACATTGAGTTTTCTCACAAGAACTGCTATTGAGGAAAATGAATAATCACACTGCACAAATACTGATTATAAATATGGAGTTCAAAAATTTGTAGGGTTTTAAAAACCTACAAATCCTAAATTATATTACTAATTTTATACATTTCATCAAATGCTTATAATGTGATGTATCAGAGATGTTTGGGGCTCCATAAGTAAAAATGAACTATAAAAATTTAATTTAAAGGAACCTAAAGGCTACTGGAACAACCACATAATGATGTGATAATATGAAAGGGATGATTGGATATAACAACATTTGTAAGACGACAATATTGCACGTAAATGCCTGCACTATATTTGGTGCCGACTGCTTCTCCATAGTCCTGAGGTCATTCTTTTAAAAATATGATACATTCAAAATGACAATGACAGACTGAAGGACTCTGTCATTATTTGAGATAGAAACTTCAAGATTGCTAATTAGGTTCTGGAGACAAATCAACATCTTGTACCTAGTTTGTTTCATATAAAATAAAGTCTTAAGTGCTTAGGAGTGGGAAGTGGTGTACCTGTTCAATATCTTGATTTTCTACTTATCTATTTTATCTGTGGTCATCCATTTGTAGGTTTAGGTGTTAAAATTTTATTAAAAAGCTTATAGGAGTATTTCTGTACTGTGTTTGACATTTCCAATATTAAAATATATTAACTGTAAGAATAAATGTCTTCAGTATAGTAAAATTTTGAAAGACATGAAAGTAAGTACATTAGAATGTTTTATCTCCCCCAGCAACAATAACTCTGCCCCTGTGCACAGATGGAACATTTTGGCACTGTATATATACTCTAATGTGTGTGTCTTTTTATATATACTATATGTAGACTGCCAGAGCTATTTTCACTCTGGGAACCATGAACTGAAATTTTCTGACCCAGGTGTATTCATAATCAAAGTCTTAAAATCACAGTAATACAGTTTTTGGCAAACATTTCCTTTCTTTGCTTTATTTTCAAAATATATAAAGAAAATAGTGATATTGATTGCTCAGAGAAATGAAGGTAGTTTTGAATAAATGTACGTTCATAAACTTACATTTTATAACTACCTAACAGAAGACATACAGGTTCTGTCGAGGGTGCAGTAACTTATTATTTTAATAAAACAATAGTAAAACTACATGCTTTATGATGATAGTTCCTTGTTCTCTAATATTTTGAGCCCAATTTGCAGCAGTAATAATAACCCTCATTCTCTACCTAAAAGAGAAGTGGTAACATTTCATCTATCCATATATTCATCCACAATTTTTTCTCTTTTATATCTTTTATCTTCGCTGATCTGAACTGAATTAAGTATTTATCACACTAAAGACAAATGAAAGAGACACTTTTATTGATAATTTTCTTTCCTGAATACTCAGGTTGATTTTCTGGAGCATAGTATATCCCAAATATATAATGTGAATGATGGTGGAATGCTTTGTTCCTTGGATTGAAAATTATCCTTTTGGTTGGTGAGGGTAATAGTACTGCCATCAAACTCAAGGAAATGACAAGACACTGAGTGTGATACTAGAATGGACCTATCTCATTTAGTCACAAATTCAAGACTAGGGACATTGCTTTAGCAGCGTGCTGATAAATGTCTAACAACAAGCTCTGTGAGGGGAATTTTTAAAAATCTCTAGTTTGTAGTATTTGTGCATTTTCATGATTTAAATAGTCCTATGATGATTGATTTCAAGCTATAAATGCAGTGCCAATCAACTTTCATAGTTTTTTAAACGAGCAATTAGCTATTGTAAGTCACACTTGCTGGGTCTAGCACTGCACTGCATTGGTGTCATCTAAGAAGGCATGAAATGGTCCATTTCAAACAATGTAACTTTAAGTCAACCTGGTGCCATGAAGTAAAACTCCTGATAAAAGGACATTTACTTTGGTCTAGTAGTTCTTATGCAGTCAGTATTAATGAATAATTTGTATCTTCATTTCAAATACCTGAATATTTAAAACTGTAAGAATATTTCTGTTTTATGTCTATTTGGACTTTTATGGTAATATAGATCTGAGGATAATTTTTATCTACATTTTACCTGAGCTAGCCTTTGATTAAGAATGCAATTAATTTCCTTGTAATCATAACACATTATGAACATTCTTTATGAGAGTACAGATCTTTTGAAGGGGCAGAACCCAGATGAGATTAATCTTGGTAACCTAGTCAGTATCTAACACGGAGTTCTGAAGTAGTCGGTATGCAGAATAAATTTATTCACTACGGGAAAAATGAACAAATGAGTGAGTGAATGAAAAATTGTACTCTGGCATCTGACATGCAAGCACATGTCAAGGAATATGAGTATATTACTTGTAAAATAAATCTGAAATAACTGATTTACTGTTTCATTATTCTGACAGAGAAAAACAAATTTAATCCCTGAACTTACATTTGTTTTAAAGAGGAAGAATCATTTGAAGTCTGTAGACACCACTGTGGTAAAGAGTTCTGTAAACAGAATTTGAACGGGCTAAGGACTTATTGATTTAATAATCATAGATTTGTTGCAGTAGGTGGAATTGAGGGACTCTACACTAATATTATTTGATAAAGAACAATAGGAAAATAGACACAGACATTGTTGTATAGGAGTATATCTTAGAGCGATTCATGTATGGGATATTCTATTAAAAATTCAATGAGCTATGCACATCATTAGACTTTCCTGTTGTCACAATATATCACCTTTCTGAACACTCTAATGCACCTTGACATGGGGTGGGAAGTTCAGGCTGGCTGACTTGCCTCTAAATAAGGATCTGCTGACTAATTCAGATAAACTTCTCTTGCATTTCCAATAGCTTCAGAAACTCCTTTAAAAAAACAAAAAAGCAGCCTCTGAAAACAAAGAGAAGCTCCTATTTCACATACTGCTTTCTACTGAAAAGATTCTGGAAATGTCAAAGGGAATTTCTTATTTCCGTAATGACTGTCATTTAGTTTCATGGGGTATAACACAGAAATGGAGAGGATAAAAATGGTAACTTTTTTTTTTTTTTTTTTACACAGAGTCTGGCTCTGTAACACAGGCTGGAGTGCAGTGGCACAATCTCAGTTCACTGCAAACTCTGCTTCTTGGGTTCAAGTGATTCTTATGCCTCAGCCTCCCCAGTAGCTGGGATTACAGGTGTACACCAGCATTCCTGGCTGATTTTTGTATTTTTAGTAGAGGCTGAGTTTCACCATGTTAGCCAGGTTGTTCCTGAACTCCTGACCTCTAGTGATTCACCCGTCATGGCCTCCCAAAGTGCTTGGATTACAGGCATGAGCCACCACATCCAGCCGCCAGATATGGTAACATCCTTGAATACACAGAATAGTTCTGCATATATATAATTTTTCTGCGCAAAATGTAGATTAATGTGTGTAGTGGGCAGCCTCTACGATGGCCCTGAAAATAAACAGGGGTTGCAATCCTAGTGACTGATAAAACAGACTTTAAACCAACAAAGATCAAAAGAGACAAAGAAGGGCAACACATAATGGTAAAAGAATCAATGCAACATGAAGACCTAAGTATCCTAAATATATATGCACCCAATACAGGAGCATCCAGATACATAAAGCCAGTTCTCAACGACCTACAAAGAGACTTAGACTGCCACACAGTAACAGTGGGAGACTTTAACACCCCACTGTTAATATTAAACAGATCAACGAGACAGAAAATTAACAAAGATGTCCAGCACTTGAACTCAGATCTGGACCCAGCGGACCTAACAGACATCTACAGAACTCTCCACCCCAAATCCACAGAATATACATTCTTCTCAGCACCATATTACACTTACACTAAAATTAACCACATAATTGGAAGTAAAACAATCCTCAGCAAATGCAAAATAATGGAAATCATAACAAATAGCCTCTCAGAACACAGCACAATCAAATGAGAACTCAGGAGTAAGAAACTCACTCAAAACCACACAACTACATAGAAAATAAACAACCTGCTCCTGAAAGACTAGTGAGCCAGTACCACCCAGCTAAGGTGCTTTCAGATTCCTGATTCGCAGAAACTATGTGAAATAATAAAAGTTTATTTTATTAGCTGACAATGTTTGAGGCAATTTGTTATAAAATAGTAGATAGCCAATAGAGAGATCCTGTTGACAGAGTCTGGTGGCAAATATTTTACTGATTTATCTGAGAAATTCCATACATATAGATAATTGGTCTATTTGTATTCTATACAAAATCTAAAATACTCCCTACTGGCAAAAAAAATTTTGAGACATTCAATGAAGTCATTAGCATAGATTAGAAACAATGTCATATGAAATAGTTTTATAGTCTACTTTTCTTAATAATGCTATATTTAAATATGTATATTGTATGCCACCTTTTTAAATATTAAATTTCAGTTGGTTATTTGAAGGAATTTTTCAATATTTGCAGTATGTTCAGTGTTAATCTGCTCAAATATCCAATGTAATAGTTTTCTCTTTTGATGTTATAAATTGTTGCGAGTTTGATGTTTAATTGAATTGGTAGTAGGACAAGCAGAAATTTAAAATATGAAACAATTCCACTTTATTTAAACCTCCGAATCATTTCTCTTTGGTTAAATAGTCTTAAAAATTACCTGGTTTTATAAATCTGTTTTGTGCCTTTATCTTATTGAAATATTCATGAATTACTTCAGATGCTCCACTGTACTGATAACCACATTGATTAAAATCAGAGTCATAGAGATGAGAATAGAGAATTTTCCTATATTTAGGGTCCATTTTTTCAAATTGGGTATATGAGAAGAGACTAATCTTTGTCTCAATATTGTCCTCTGTGGCTTAGAAATGTAGAAATTTACTTGGCCTATTTTGTGAATAAAGTTCAACTTCACTTTTATTCTTCAGAGCAGTGTTGTCCCTGGCTGATCTTAGGAAATGAGAAGAGATGAGAGATTTTTGAGAATATAAATAAATAAAAGAAAAAAGAGCATCACAAATAAGGGAAGAAAGTATTGATATAATAAAAGTAACGGTAAAGATTCTGTAAAGGAGAATATTTAGTAACCAAGATAATCATTTTTGGATATGGGCAATCTGTATAACACAGTGTAATCAGGAAAATGCTGATAATTTAAAGTCTTATCCTGACATACTTGATCCTATGGGTATCAATTCTGATTTATGATGTATAGTATTTTTCATAAAAGGAATATAATTCCTGAATAACGTTTGAACTACAACATAAAAATTTTTAATTTGAAAACAACAACAATTTGCTGAATACCACCATAGGACCTAGGAATATTACAGTGAACAAAGAAGAAAAAATAAGTCCCGATCCTCATGACTATATTCTAGTGTGGTAAAGCAGTGAATAAGTAAATACATAACACACTTTGTACATCAGGTGATGTAGTGGTTTGAATACTATCTCCCACAAATTCTTGTTCATCTAAAAACCTCAAGACATGACCTTATTTGGAAATAGGGACTTGGCTGATATAATCAAGTATAGATAAGTAATACTGGACTGGGTCGGGGGTACCTACCTCCAATGAGATGTGTCATTATCAGTAAGAAGAGAACATACAGAGACAGAGAGGAGAGGAGAACTTGCAGATGGAGGGAGATTTGGAGTGGTGTACCTACAGGCCGGGGAACACCAAGGATTGCCTGGAGCTGTCAGAAGCCATAAGAAATGAGGAAGGATTCTTTCCTAGATTTTTGAGTGGGGATCATGGGTGTTCTGACACCTTGATTTAAAATTCTTGCCTCCACAACTGTGAAAGAATACATTTCTGTTGCTTTGAGACAATCAATTTGTAATTCTTAGTTAAGGTAGACCTAGACAAGTAATATAGGTGATAATGAGAACTACAGAGAAAAATAAAACAGAAAATGTGGTTACGTAGTACCAGGGTAGGGGAGTGCTATTTTAAACAGACTGTTACTAAAAATTCAGTGATGAGGTGACAATGGGATAATTTGTTATTTTGTATTCTTCATAAGGCTAGGCATTAGCCTCTGAACTTTGTATGAAGGCCCTTTTCTTCTTTTAGTGGCAGGGGTAATTTGAGAAGACAGGAACACAGGAAAAATTCCTTATCTACTATCTGGACTTCCAGTCATCTCAATGATACAGAATGCAAAACAATGTAAATGTTTGATAACATAAGTAATATGTAAAAATAGATACCATTAAGACAAATACTTTTATAGCAAGAGAGCTTGAGTGTGATAAAGTAAAATTTTTTGATAGTTTCACAAATTTAGTTATCTTGTATGCAGTAAAAAAAAAAATAGGCAGGGGAGATCCAAGATGGCCGAATAGGAACAGCTCTGGAGTCCAGTTCCCAGTGAGAAGAATGCAGAGGGTAAGTGATCACCACAGTTCCAAACAAGTTTTTACTGCTCACAGACCAGGAGATTCCTGAGCTGAAAAGTGCGAGGAGCTTCCAGCATGGCTGTTTCAGCAGGTGCTGTGGGTCTCCACACAAAAACTTGCACAAATCCTGGCAGCCATTTCAACAGGCACCAGGAATGCCTGGGATACAGAACCACCCATTAAACTGGGAAAAAAAAAAGGGGGGGGAGCTGAATCAGGGAGCCAGGTGATCTGGCTCAGCGGGTCCCACCCCCAACAAAGACCAGCAATCTGAAACGCTCTGGATTGAGAGTTTCACAGCAGGCACAGTTGGATCCAGGACAATCCAGCCTGGTGGAGGGAAGGGATCAGCCACTACTGAGGCAGTCTACCACTACCAAGGCAGTCCACCATTACTGAGGCAGACCACCATTACCAAGGCAGTTCTAACAGAAAGATCACACAGCAGCTGGGCAGAGCCCACAGCAGCTCAGTAGCACCTCTGCTAGTAGGCTGTGGCTAAACTACCACCTTGCTGGGCAGGGCATCTCTGAAAAAAAGCAGCAGCATGTCAGGAACCTATAAATAAAGCCCCACCTTCCAAGGACAAAGCACCTGGGGAAAAAGGCATTTAGGAATTCCACTGCAGCTGACTTAAACATACCTGCCCAGAAGCTCTGAACAGAACGGCGGAGCTCACAGCTCAGCATTTGAGCTCCTATAAGGGACAGACTGTGTCCTCAAGCAGCTCCCTGACCCCTGTATATCCAAAGAGACACCTCATAAAGGAGAGCTCAGGCTGACATCTGGCAGGTACCCTTCTGGGATAAAGATAACAGAAGAAGAAACTGGCAGCAACCCTTACTATTCTTCAGCCCCTGTGAGTGATCCCCAGGCAAGCAGGGTCTGGAGTGGACCTTCAGCAGGCCTGCAGCAGAGGGACCTGATTATTAGAAGCAAAACTAAGAAACAGAAAGTAATAACTTCAACATCAACAAAAAGGATTTCCACTCAGAGACCCCATCCGAAAGTCACCAACTACAAAGACCACAGTTAGATAAATCCACAAAGAGGGGAAGAAACTAGTGAAAAAAGTATGAAAACACCAAAAACCAGAACGCCTCTCCACCTCCAAGGGATCACAACTCCACACCAGGAAAGGAACAAAGCTGGATGGAGAATTAGTCTGATGAACTGACAGCAACAGGCTTCAGAAGGTGGGTAATAACAAATTTCTCTGAGCTAAAAGAACATGTTCTAACCAAATGCAAAGAAACTAAGAACCTTGAAAAAGTTTAGATGAAATGCTAATGAGAATACACAGCATAGAGAAGAATACAAATGACCTTATGGAGCTGAAAAACACAGCAAGACAACTTTGCATAGAATACACAAGTTTCAATAGCCAAATTGAC